>NC_050576.1:404866398-405166398 GCF_011100635.1 Trichosurus vulpecula | reverse complement strand
TTTACCTTTCCAGGCTTCTCTTGATTCTTGTGTTTGAAAGGCAGATTTTCTATTCAGCTCTGGTCTTTTCATTGAGAAAGCTTGAAAGTCCTCTATTTTATTGAAAATCCATATTTTGCCTTGGAGCATTACACTCAGTTTTGCTGGGTAGGTGATTCTTGTTTTTAATCCTAGCTCCATTGACCTCCGGAATATCATATTCCAAGCCCTTCGATCCCTTAATGTAGAAGCTGCTAGATCTTGGGTTATCCTGATTGTGTTTGCACAATACTCAAATTGTTTCTTTCTGGCTGCTTGCAGTATTTTCTCCTTGATCTGGGAGCTCTGGAATTTGGTGACAATATTCCTAGGAGTTTTCTTTTTGGGATATTTTTCAGGAGGGAATCGTTGGATTCTTTCAATTTCTATTTTACCCTCTGGTTCTAGTATCTCTGGTATCTCCTTGATAATTTCTTGAAAGATGGTATCTAGGCTCTTTTTTTGATCATAGCTTTCAGGTAGTCCAATAATTTTTAAATTATCTCTCCTAGATCTATTTTCCATGTCAGTCATTTTTCAAATGAGATATTTCACAATATCTCCCACTTTTTTATTCCTTTGGTTCTGTTTTATATCTTGATTTCTCATAAAGTCACTAGCTTCCACCTGCTCCAATCTAATTTTAAGATAGTATTTTCTTCAGTGGTCTTTTGGACCTCCTTTTTCATTTGGCTAATTCTGCCTTTCAAAGCATTCTCCTCATTGGTTTTTTTGGAGCTCTTTTGCCATCTGAGTTAATCTATTTTTAAGGTGTTATTTTCTTCAGTGTTTTTTTGGGTCTCCTTTAGCAAGTCATTGACTTGTTTTTCATTGTTTTTTTTTGCATCATTCGCATTTCTCTTCCCACTTTTTTCTTCTCCTCCTCTTACTTGCTTTTCCAAATCCTTTTTGAGCTCTTTCATGGCCCTAGACCAGTTCGTGTTTTTCTTGGAGGCTTTTGATGTAGGCAATTTGACTTTGTTGACTTGTTCTGGTTGTATGTTTTGGTCTTCTTTGTCACCAAAGAAAGATTCCAAAGTCTGAGTCTGAATCTGAGTCCATTTTCTCTGCCTGGCCATCTTCCCAGCCAACTACTTGACCCTTGAGCTTTGCGTCAGGGTATGACTGCTTGTAGAGTAGAGAGTACTTTGTCCCAAGCTTGTGGGCCTGCACAGTTGTTTTCAGAGCTATTTCTGTACAGCAAACTCTGCTACACCAGCACTCCTCCTCCCCCAAGAACCACCAACCTGGACCACGACTCAGATCTAAGCAGGCTCTGCACTTCTGCTCTGATCTGCCCCTTAATTCCTTCCTCCAGGTCGGCCTGGGGCAGGAAGCAACTGTAGCTGCAGCTCTGGAAGCAGCCTCAGAGCTGCACCTCCTCCACTGTCCCCATGGCAGTGACCAGCCACAAACTCCTTTCACTCTCTCCCCACGGTTTTTCCCACTAACCTGCTCTGTTGTCTTTGGTGTTTGTGGGTTGAGAAGTCTGGTAACTGCCACAGCTCAATGATTTAGGGTGCTATGGCCTATTTTGCTCAGCTCCCAGTCTGGTTGGTCCAGGAGCAGCCCACACAGGTCTCTGCTCTGCTCCGCTCCCAGCATGGTGCGATAGACCTTACCCAGGGATCATCCAGGCTGTCCTCAGTTGGAGCCCTGCTTTCCTCTGCTATGTCTTGTGTTCTGAAGTTCTAGAATTTGTTCAGAGTCATTTTTATAGGTGTTTGGAAGGTCCTGGGGGAGAGCTTTAGGCAAGTCCCTGCTTTCCAGCTGACATCTTGTCTCCACCCCATACAGGTGTTGTTCTGAGTTGCTTTCTTATAAGGACAAACCACTAGTACACCTTAATAGGTGTCAACACACACACACATACACACACACACACACACACAGATCGATAGATAGATATATCTATAGATAGATAGATATATCTATATATGGATATATAAATATATCTGCATCCTTTATCTTGGGGTAGTGATCTAATATAATCTATTTGCCAAATTTAACCTTAAATTTTCCCCTTTCTGTTTCCCCAGGTACTACCTGAGGAACAGTCTGTTCCTTTTCCAATTGACATGTATAAAATTCCTGTGCTACTTGCTTTAATAATGAATGAGAGATACTAATACCACTATCTTGTGCCCACTAGTGTGTGGCCTGAACCCTTAAATGGCCAGCTTTTTGGTGGACCCATTTTGCTACTACCAGATCATCAGTTGGTGTCAGAGTAGGGGCAATATGTTCAGTAGCAATCTTTGCTAGTCAATCAGCATGTGTATTGTACTTACATTCTTGTGTGGTGTTGGTCATATGAGCATGAAAAATCTGTGCCACATGTGGAATGTGGTGTCTCCAATATCCAAATAGTCCTATAGACTTTCAGACCTCTTTCAGCTTGTGGGAGAATTTCTCATAGTCCTTTATTCCACTATATACCCCCAAATTTTCAGTTGGATCTGGCCTTTGAATCTTTGCAGGGTTAATTTCCCATCCTTTGCTTTTCATATACTCTATTAAAAGTGTCAAACTCTTCTCCACTTCTTTTACATTTTCTCCCTCTATCATAATATCATCTATGTAGTGGGTAAGCTATACACCAGGTAACTTCAATTCATCTAAATGCTCAGGCACAATCCTATGACAAATGGTTGGGCTATGCAGATATCCCTGTGTCAGTCATGTAAAAAGTATATTGTTGGCCCTGCTACGGGAAAGCAAACTGGTCTCATTGTTTAGAGTTTATTGGGATCGTAAAGAGGCATTGACTAAATCAGTAACTGCATACCAAGTCCTATCATATTTCTGGATCCATATATTAAGGTAGCAGTATCTGGAACAGCAGCATACAAGGTAGGAGTCACTTTGTTCAGTTGTCTATAATCCACTGTTATTCTCCATGTTCCATCTGACTTTTGTACTGGTCATACAGGATTATTCCTTCAAGTGGTTGTAAGTACTAATACTCCTGCTTCAACATATTTCTTTATAGTACTGGCAATTTCATCTTGCTCACCTGGCACATGATATTACTTCAAAGTAATTACTTTTGAAAGTTCAGGTAAAGTGATTGGATCCATTTTTACTTTTCCTACTAAAACTGTCTTAATTTCTATCTCTCTTGCTACAAATTGGTATCTCCCTTTAGGTAAAATCAGTCATACTTTTCATTATATCTATTCCAATGATGTATTCAGGAATGGGTACAATGAGCACAGTCAATTCTTTCTTAGCCAGTTGTCCAATTTTCATCATTAGTCTTGACTTGTCTGGCTAATATTTCAGCCCCTCCTAGTCCTATGATGGTAACAGGAGTTCTATGCCTGAACTTGTCAGGATTTCCATAAATCAAAGTGGCCTCTGCCCTGGTGTCAATCAATGCCCTATTTATGCTATTTGATCCATTTTTCTAATATATAGTCAGATTAATATGGGGTCTGTAATCTCGTCTGTGTTTTTCTTTAATCTGACCTAGGACTTGGCCTATTTCCTAGTCTCCTTGAAGGTGTGACTCACTTGATTACAAGGGTTCAAGATCTGTAGAATTTGTAGGGGCAGTTCTTACTTCTCTAATCTGCTATTAAGCCCCTTATCTTGGTACATTTTGTATAGCTCATTAGTTGGAATACCATCTATTCTTTCAAAACCTACCCCTACTCTCAATAAAGCAGTAAACATTTCTTTTCTTGTCACTCTATTCTGACATTGAATCCACTGGCTATTCACTTCTCTCTCTCTCTCTCTCTCTCTCTCTCTCTCTCTCTCTCTCTCTCTCTCTATCTCTCTCTCTCTGTCTCTCTCTCAGAAATTTATCTTTAGCCCAGTATCCTAAGTCACTTAGCTTTGAAGTCTTATCTAGCACCTCTGAAAGACAGTGCCCTACTTCCTCAATTAGCAGTCAAAATTAGGTGTTTGTAAGCAGGAGGAGCTGTCTTAACTATTAAATTCCTATGAGAGACTTCCAGTGAAGTATCATAGTATGCAGCTGCATTTCCGTCATAATAGCAGTCTTCATTACCTCCTCCTTTAACTTTCTCTTACAGTTCCTAAGTGAATACAGGGCCTATCTGCACTGGGCCATGTAGAATCAGTGGGACTGGCAGCTAGACTGTACTTGGGCTGAACTCAAATGTGCTTTTGATCTCCTTGGCTTTCTCTTTCTTGTAGCCAAATCAAAAGCAAAATCAGTCAATTCCTGAACACTAGTCTGTTCTTCTGCCACTTGAGATTTCCCATCATGCTGTGCTAAAGAAATATTCTCATTTGAGTTAGCTGATTCTCTAATCTTTTCATCCTGAGATAACTATCTCTTCCTCTAAAGCCCTTCTGCCTTCAAGCGGAGATCTTATATCTTGCAATCTCATCTTCCTAGTCACCAAATACACTAACAAGGCAATAAACACAACATTGACGATAAATTGTGAATATGCCTATGTAATTCTGTATTGCAAAATATGAGAGACTCTCCATATAGAAGATAGAAGAAATAAAACATTTATTCAGACACCAGAGTACCAGATCCCATAATCAATAATTCCAGTCCATCATAGCAGCAACCAACTCTCAAAACCAGAATTCCTATTTTATCATAACAGCAAAGAACTTAAAACACAATATCACAGCAGAGAACCACTCCATACCATAACCTTCCACCCCCTCTACTGGGGCCTTGCCACCAACGATCACTCACACCACATCCCAAGTCTGCTCTTTCCCTCAGCTCTAACTGCTCTCTCAGCATTTCCTGTAAGACACTTTCCTTTTTCTCTCAGAAGCTCCTCCCACCACATGCAACTTAGGCTTCTTGTGATGTACGCAGGTCACATGGGCCCGTTAATGGGTAGGAAAGATCTTCAAATCTAAATTGTCATTACAATACCCAGTTGAGTGTGTATGTTATTCCTCCCTTAAACCAAATCTGAATAAGGCTCACTTATGCCTTCTCCCTTCCCCCTTCTTCCCCTCCATTGTAAAAACTCTTTCTTGCCTCTTTTATGTGAGATGATTTACTACATTTTACTTTTCCCTTTCTCTTTCTTCCAGTACATTCCTCTCAACATTTAGTTTTTTAGTATCATCCCTTCATATTCAGCTCACTCTATGCCTTCTGCCTATACACCCCCCATACACATACATATACATTCATACACATATGTACACACATATGTGTACACATACATATACACATATATGTGTGTGTGTGTGTGTATATATATATATGTATGTATGTATGTATGTATGTATATCTTGATCTTCCTAGTCAGTAATGTGTAAAAAACCATCTTTTCAGCAAGAAAGTAACCTTCTGTAGTCTTATCCCCCCCCTCCTGTTTGTTTATTTTCCCAGACAATTAATTGACTTTTGATCTCTTTATTAAGTAGAGGGAATACTGCCCCAAGCTTCAGGGGTTTTGTACAGCTATTTTCAGAGATATTACCAGTGACTTGTAAATGTTCGGTTCTTCCAAAGTGGTATGATCAAAGGACAGGTGTTTACTTCTCTCCTGGCCTGTGTTCTGGTCTATAAGCAACCACAAGCACTCTTTTCTGCCTTGGAACTGTGAGGAGGATTCCCTCTCCACAGCTGCCACCAGCTCTGCCATACCAGCACTCCTTCTGGACTGCGACCCAGATCAGTTGCTCGATTCCCCCACAGTTTGTAGGCCTCAAGCTCCAGAAGCAGCTGCCACAGTGGCGGTTGCTGCTTCTGCCCTGGGGCTGGGGCTGGGGCCAGACCACCTCCTCTCTCACCCAGGTGAGAAACCCTTCCTAAGAACCTTCGAAGCTGTCTTTGGCATTTGTGGGTTGAGAGATCTGGAAACTGCCACTGCTGCCCCTGATTCAATGCCCTGTGGGTCTATGCCAGCCCTGTCTGTGCTGACGTTGTCCAAGCTGGGCATTGCTGTACTCCAAGCCCAGTGAAATAGAAACTTCCTGTCAGCCTTCCAGATTTTCTTGGGCTTGAAATCTGTTTCACTCTGTCATTTTGTGGCTTCTGCTGCTCTAGAATTTGTTAAGAGTCATTTTTTACAGGTATTTTGAAGTGTTTGCGGGGAAAGCTCAAACAGATCCCTGCTTCTACTCTGCCACCTCTGCTCTGCCTCAAAACAGAGCTTTAGAGCTATATTTAATATGCACAAATTAAATGACAGTTAGCTTCATTATTAAATAAGTCAGCCCACAAGCATTGTTATGGGTCTGTTATGTGCCAGGCACTGTGCTAAGCCCTAGAAATTCAAAGAAAGGAAAATAAATTAACTGCCCCCTGCCAAAAAAAACAAAAAAGCTAACTCTGCTCTCAAAGAGCTTACTAGTAAACAACATGCAAATAACTGTGTAGAAATAAGATAAATACAAGCTAAATTGGAGATAATAGAGGAAAAACACTAGTATTAGATATTTCTTTAAAGAGAAGAAAGTAGAAAATTACTTATTGATTGGAGAAAATGAAAACAACATTGGGAGTTTTGTTTTTGGTAATAACATCCTAAATAGTACCGTTTCTCTACTAGTTTCTATTTCTTTTCTCTTTATGGAAGAAAGGTTAAAAGAGCAAGGAGCAGCAGAAGATGACAATAGGACCTTTCTCTTTCCATTTGAGAATCTTCCCTTGGTAGTTGATTGAGAGAGAAGCCGGCAAAATAGCAATCACTGGTAACTGAGAGAAATAATCCTATCAGACCAGCTTGAAATTTAGGAAGGTGGTGCTTTCTGCTGAGATAAATATCTATATTTATGAAAATGATAGTCATAGAAATAATTGTTACATGATCTCTTCTTTTTCTTGCCTTCCCTCTTTATATTGCATGCAAACACATTGTCACTGTTTGGAAGTTAGGAACTTGGAAGATATGCCCACATTCTCCTATTACCAGAGTGACATCATTTAGTTTTCTGAAGCTAAGTAAGCATGATAGAGTATATTTGCATCTTGTAAGGTCTATATAGGACCTTGCATCTCTCCACACAAAGTCCAACAAAGCATAAATTCATAGTGCTAGCTAGACATGCAGCAGGCCTTAGAGGTAGTCACCTGTACAATATATTCCTGTAGAATGAATCTCTTTTAGAGAAATGCTAGAAAGTGGTCAGTCAACTTCCACTCATCGATTTCCGGTAATGGAGAATGGGATACCTTTCTCTTGAAGCTTCCCTTTTCATTTTTATATGTTCCTCATTGCTTTAAGTAGCCTGCCAAATGAATGAATCAGCCAAATTATATATGGATATTTTCACCTGTGTAGACTAAAAAGCTAAATGAGATTTTTTTGTTGTATCATATAGATTTAGCAATAGGACACACATACACACATACACACACAAATTATTGAATAGTAGGGGGAAAACAGTGAAAAATTCAGGCAAAGATAAGTATCTTAAGGTTGTAGAATTTTAATCCAACCTCTGAACCAGTTCTACATCACATGCAATTATCAGTCAATCAATAAAAATTCATTAATAACTCACTATTTGCTAGGCACCATGCTAAGCGCTGGTGATGTAAATAAAAGTAAAAGACAATCCCTGCTGTTAAAGAGCTAATAGTCTAATGGAATATGTAAACAACAATGTGTGAACAAGTTACATACAGGATAATTTAGAAATAATCAAGGGAAGGAAGGTATTAACGTTAAGGGGGATTGTGAAAGCCATCCTTTAGAAGGTAGAGTTTTAGCTGGGACTTGAAGGAAGCTAGGGAAGCTAGGACGTGAAGATGGGGAAGAACCTAAAGCAACCTAAGCATTATGGGCTTCCATTGAAGATGCCCAGAGTTGGGAGATAGAGTGTCTTGTTCAAGGCAAGAAGTCGATGAAAGCATGTTTGAGAATTCTCTAAACGGTAACTAACATGAAAAGCATATTTTAAACCTGTATAAGGGAGTAAAAAGGAATAAGCAAATCTTACATATCCCACTAGTTTAGACCTTTATTTGGAAGTTTGTGAGAATATTAAGAGTATTTCTAAATTTAGACCGTGAATTTCCATTCTTAAATTATTAGAGAACAACTCTCTTCTATATGTTCTAGAAATCATATTATTTAGAGCAGACAGAGACAATTTAATTACTAACGTATTTAAAAGAGATATGATTGTGGTTAAATTTAGAGACTACAGGGAACTCATAACTCACCATGACAAAATACCTCAAAACAAATAAGAAGAAGTAAAATTTTATCAGTAATGAACCATGGTTTAAAGATGTAATTCAAGGACAGTTCTATAAATAATAGAAACATTAATTCATAGGGATAAAGTTAAAAATAAATAGTTTTGAAAGGTTTATATGTGAAGCAGTATGTTAGACAGAGTTCTGGTCTCAGATTTAATACTTGGATTTAAATTCCACTTCTGATACTTAATGGTTTTGCAAAAGCTGTGCAAGTCACATTTATGGGGCAGCTTTATGGCTCAGTGGATAGACTGCTGGGTCTAGAGTCAGGAAGACCTGGGTTCAAATATGACCTCAGACACTAGGTATGCGACCTTGTGAAAGTCACTTAACTTCTGTTTGCTTAGGAAGCAGCTAGGTGGTACAGTGGATAGAGTGCTGGGCCTGGAGCCAGTAAAACCTGAGTTCATTCTGGCCTCAGACACTTAATCGACTGAAGAAGGAACAGGCAAACTACTCCAGTATCTTTACCCAGAAAACGTCATAGGCAGTATGGTCCATGGGGGTCACAAAGAGTCAGACCAGACCAAATGACTGGGCACCAAATGTGTGTATATGTATATGTATATACATACACACATACATCCATATACTTCTCTGTATGTGCATGTACACATATATACATACATGTCATTTCTACATATCTCTGTGTATATGTACATATATTATACATGTGCATATGTAGGTATCTTGTCTAGTGTTGTGTGGATGTAAACAACACACACAAACACACACAGGGTGTCCACAGTCTCAAGGCAGCCAGGTGGCTCAATGGATAGAGCGCAGAAGCTGGAGTCAAGAAGGCATAAGTACAAATCCGGCCTCAAGCCCTCACTAGCTGTGTAAGCCTGGGCAAGTCATTTAACTTCTGTTTGCTTTAATCTCCTGGGGAAGGGGATGGGAAACCATACCATTATCCTTGCCAAGAAAATCCCATACAGTGTCACGAAGAGTCAGAGACAGCGGAACAAGTCACTTTTTCTTGATGAGCTTCAATTTCCCCATTTGTAAAATAAAGATAATTCATGCAGTTCCTTCTCCGAGGTTGTTGTGAAGCTCTAATAAGTTCATGTAAATGCATCACTCTGAAAAATTTAAAGAATTATATAAATGCTAATTTTTATTATTTAGCAGTCAATTATTTAAGCCATACTTTCTGATAGAAAGAGCATCCTACAGTGGGACAAATACATAAGCAAAGAGTTTATTGTTTCCACTGTATATATCTCCTAGTTAAACTTTTTTTCAGGTCCAGCCCTCGATCATGTCCAGACAAATTGACTGTCACCTTTACAGGAAGATAAGACCATTCTTTTCATCTGGCTCCTATGTGGTTTTAGGGTGTTCAGACCATGGGAGTTATGGCCCTCTTATTTGAGCATTTTTTTCTGGGGATTTTAATGCTCCAATAAAAGGTTGCTCTGTAGTCCACCTTGTTTTTTTTTTCTTTTTCAAATAACTGTTCTCACTTATTAGTATTGTATTTTAGGAGAATGATTGACATGCCTAGTGACAAATGATTAGTGTGGTGAGGGGAATCACAGCCTTGTCATAATTACTTAAAGGATGTGGGGAGGTTTGATCTAGAGAAGAGAAGGCATGGAGGGACAGCACATGATTATGGCTTTCAGATATTTAAAGAAGTGTCATAAGGAAGGAGGATTAAGTTTTGACCCTGAGGACAGAGTTTAGGACAATGATTATGTACTACAAGAAGATAGGTTTCATTACAAACATGGAGGGAAAACTTTCTAATTAATATTGCTGCCAAAAAATTAAATGGGAAGCTTCAGAATGAAGGTGAGTGCCCCACCCCTGGAGATGCTAAAGTGGAGGGTAAATGTGGCTGCCAGTGTTACCTCATAGATATTTGTTCGCCTTAATGTACTCTGCTTCTTTCAAATAAATTGGCTCATTTCAAGGAGTCTCAGAACAAGCTCTCCTATGAACAACCCACATGCTAAACATTCTGCCTCTTACCTTGGGCCTAGTTTCTTCCATTAAGCCTATCATCATTGGCCTTAATGACTTTTAAATAGTTGTCAGCAAAATCATGGGTAGCTGAATACAGGAACAGTGAGGTGGCACAGTGGAGAGAGTGCTGGGCCTAGAGTCAGCAAGACTCATCTTCATGAGTTCAAATATGGCCACATGTTCAAGTCACTTCATCCTGTTTAACTCAGTTTCCTCATCTGTAAATTGAGCTGGAGAAGAAATTATCAAACCAGTACCATATCTTTGTCAAGGTCTACCTTTCAACCCAGACTTTCCTGGATTTCCTGATTTGTTACACTATCTGGGCCATTCTCTAAGTCATCAATAAAAAAGATTGAAGAATATAGGGCTAAGGACAGATCCCTAGGGCACTCTAGCAGGGACATTCCTCTAGATTGACACTGATCCAGTGATTACTCTTCTTTGTGTCCAGTCATTTTACCAGTGCCAAATTTGCCTGAATTATATTTTTATCACTGAGTCAATTTTCTCCATATAGCTATAAGAAAAATGTGAGAAACTAGCCACTGCTTTCTTGCAATGCAGGCATACGATGTCTATAGCATTCTTATGATCTGCCAGTCTAGCAAAAACTTATCAAAGACTAAAACAAGGTTGTTCTGGCGTGACCTTTTCTTGATGAAATCTTGTTGACTATTAGTGATATATGTTACCTAGCCAAATATCTCTTAAATTCATTATGGTAATTCAGTCAACTCTAATAGACATTTGTAGGAAGTTGAGAACTTACACTTCTTTTTATAGCTTAAATTGTGGTTCAGACAGACAATTTGTAGTGCTTTAGATTTACTGTATATGGGGAATGCTTAAGGCATATTGTGAAGAATATACCCATATGCATATATAAATTTTGCAAAGTAGTAAAGAATATTTGCCTTTAAATTCTCACACTTATTTTATTCTCACAATTGTCATATTTCTTCTCATAGCTATTCCTTTATTTAAAAAAGTACTGCATTGTAATTTTTGGAGAAATGACATAAGAAAAATGCCAGATATCTTTAGTGAAAACTCTCAAGGACTGGGTGACATCAGTGACAGTTCCCTAACCTTTTAGAAAAATTTTAATAGTTTGAATTTTTTGCCAGCTTCTCTTAGGTCAAGGAAAAGAAAACAAAACAATTACCAAACTAAATAAACTAAATCCGGTCATTTCAGGAGAAGAACATCATCGCTTAGTGTCATTGATATCCTTAAATACAATCTATGTCAACATTAAAAATCATGCTGTTGGTATAGATTCGTTAAACATTTTGTAATTTCCTCCTCCTCACACTCTAAATCCTCAGTGATTTCTCTGCCATTTGTGTTTGAGTTTGGGGTTTTCACAATCCCTTATTAGTTCCAGAGTAGAATTTGTAGAAGTTAATAAGGTTTTATATTACAGACCTGACAGCTGGAACTAGACTTTAATAGAGAGCAATTCTGATGTGAAACACAAGTTTTGATAATATTTTATGAAAATTCTCTTAAAGTATGAGCCATCTTGAAAGAAAAGTTTGAGTAGGCAGGAGTCCTATATATGGCTACAGCTTGTCATCTTGAAATACATTAATACAACATAATTTTGGCAGACATCTTTATTGTCTTTTATTGAAACCCGGCTTGAGCGACTAAATTGTGTGACATTGGAGGAATGTACTCTGAAACTGTATAGTCCTTTAATCTGTCACCTGTCCAATCTTCTTACTACATGTGACTACTTTGGAAGCACACTCTAGGTGCACAACTCTAATTGTGTGCGTGTTGTTTGGATAGCATCATAGAAATTATAAAACTGAGTTGCCTCTTGTATTTTATTAATAACTTTTGTGTCATCAGCTGTAGACTGAATGTAGTTTAGGGGATAAGGAGTAGAGCTTTGATTTTATAGGTACAGGAAACTCTCCTTGCCAGTGCATGTTGGCATCTTCTTTACAATATATAGTTTTCTAGAAGTTCCTAGAGCATTGGGAGAGCGAGTAACTTGTCCAAGGCTTTGAAGCCAGTAAGTATCAGAGGCAGGCCTTGAAATGAGCTCTACCTGGCTTTGAGGCTAGGCTAATTTCCACCATGCAACACTGTCTCTCCTTATGGTAGTTTAAAGGAAGAAAAATAAATAAGATTGGCTTAGAATACTGAAAAGGCTTTGACTGTAATGTGTGCTGGGAGTCTGAATTGTGGTGGTCAATAAATGTGCACCAGAAGGTTAAAAGTGGATGTTATAATTAAGAGCAGCTGCTGCTCTTTGACATGAAGATTCACTTTCAGCAAGGAAAGAGAAAACATATGGTAAGAGCTGACAGGATGCCAGTTCTGAATAAATGCTCATGCAATATGTGCATTTTTCTAAGATACAAAACAATTCTGTGTACCAATATGGTTGAAATAGGGCACTATTGCCTGCTGGCTGTTATTAGAACTGTCAATCTTTGCTTTTGGCTCCTTCGCCTATGTGCTATATGTACCATTCTTCTCTTTCTGCTTTGCATCTCACAAAACAAAAATCCCTATTCAAGTTGAAATAGCATAGTAAATAGTCAACTTACTGGACACTTACTCTGAAGGGAGTACTGAGTAAGTAGTACATTTATACTGGCAGGGTAGGAAAAAAAGAAATAGCATTCCAAGGGGGTGGTGGGTAGTGGTGGTTATAGGATTAAATCACATAAAAAAGACAAGCACTTGCAAAGAAAATAGAGGCAAATATGATGGAATACAACTATATGGAATAAATACATGATGGTGGTGTTGTAGTGTATGGAGTTGCATCGACATGTGTTCAAATTGCACCGCATAGCTCTTTAACCAGCAAGATTCTTAGTCTGCTGGGATCATATTAGCATCTGTCTCGGAGTGTTGCTGTGAGGATCATATAGCGTAATCTGTGTCAAGTGCTATATGTAAGCCTTAAGAGTCATTCAACCACAAGCATTTATTAAACACCTACTATATGCCAGGTACTGTATACTAATGTCAGCTTTTATTATCTAAGTGATGAGGACCCTATGGAATGAATGTGGAATGGAGTGACTGGATCCAGAGCTGGCTTTGGGAAGTGATTTGTCACCTTTAAATTTGTTTAAGGGATTGAAAGATAATAATTATGAAGGGTTAAAATCATGCTTACCCTGGAGGAGAGAAATTTAACTTTAAAGTTTTACTTTCAGCAAGGTTTTAAAAGTAGGACAGGGATGTGATTTAGATGAGAGTTTTGTGGGTAAGAGCAATAGCCTATATACATACATGTAAGTATGCATGCATGCATCCATCTATAGGTATATAGATGTATATGTATATGTGTATATGCATATATGTGTGTGTATGTGTATATGTATGTGTGTATACACATATATATACGTGTGTGTGTGTGTGTGTATAGAGAGAGACAGAGACAGAGACAGAGAGATCTTGATAACTGTCTAGAATTTTGTAGGGCTAAAATGGAGAGTTTGAATAAGGTTATAATTTGAAATAATAATAATAGACATACAAAGAAAGGCAAGCGGAGAAGAACCTTGAAATACATGATAAAGATTTACAATTTTTTTTCGGATACAATTGAAAACTCCAATGAGTTTCTCAAGAAGGAAATTATATTTGATATTGTTAGTAGTATTTCTATGGAAAGAAAAAAAAATCTCTGTATAAGAAGGATTGGAGACAGAATCTTCTACTAATAATTTTGCTATGTATATTGTGATTTTAGCCACAAGCAAGGACCAAATCTCAGAGGAAGAATTGTTAGGATTTGATAATGGTAGCTAGGTGACTCAGTGGGTAGAGTGTGGGAGCAGGATTCAGGAAAAACTGAGTTCAAATTCAGCCTCGGGTACTTATTAGCTATGTGAGCCTTTGTGAGTCATTTAACCTCTGCCTGTCTTGATTTCCTTATATGTTAAATAGGAATAATAATGCCAAGAATACTACAAGGCTGTTTTTAGGGTAACATGACATAACATTTCTAAATGCTAGCCAATATTACTGTGGTGTAATAGATAGAATTCTTCATGATCACTTCGTTTTATAATAAGAAATAAATCCCCAACAGCATTTTTGCTTATGTTATTTACAAATTTCATAGGAAAAGATCTCTTGTAGATTAAATTTTTGAAAAGTGTCTTTCTGTCCTTTCAAATCTTGAGACTTGAAGTCATCTATTAGCATGTTGACCACCAAAGAACTGCGATTATTATCCTTGTTACATAGAACAAACAGCATTTTCCTTCATTATTATTTCAGAAATGTGGTATCTCTGTAGGTAAAGGAAGATGTGATTTTAGAGAACAGAGGATTTGTGAAGAAAAATTGCTAACTTTACATTTTATATGCAGTGTCTCATTTGATCCTTATAATAGTACTGTGAGTAAGGTAGTATGATTATTATTATTGTAAGTATACAGATGGGAAAAAAAAATCCCTCAAATCACTCAATATGGTTGAGTGACTTGTCTAAGGTCACAGGGATAATAAATGGTAAAGCTAGGAATTAAACCCATATTTCCCATTCCTTAACTGTATTTCTTTACACTCTACTGCCAGTGTCCCTAGTTGGACTATAATTATGTAGTTCTTAGCAGAGATTCCTTAACCATATAGACTCCCAAAAAGGTGTTACTGGAAGCTGCAATAGTAACCCTCTTCTACAAAGAACTTCAAAGTTTCCAAAGAGCTTTCTTCCCAAAAGCCTTGTGAAGTATATAGTGCCGGTTGTCATCCCCATTTTATAAATGAGGAAACTGAGGCTCGGAAATGGCAGCTGACTAACACAGGGACACACATATATGAAGTGACAGTACTAAGACTTGGATCCAGTTTTATTTTTTGTGTGTTTGTTTGTTTGTTTTTTTACTCTAAAGTCTAAATCTACCAGTGTTCAGATGTTGGGAATATAGCTTTCTTGGGGCGGGGGAAGCAAGGCAAAGCAGAATAGACAAGGAAATATTTGTATGAGAGGTAGGCCTAATTATGTGCCTTGAGTATATGAGACAGTAATAAATATGTTGAATTTTATTGAGTTATGCAAGGAGAGGGAGGTTTTACCCAGATGCTGCCTAGTTCCATTTTATGCTAGGAAATATCATGAACACTCTGATGTGTTGACATGAACTTTTATTCCAAATTAGACTCCTTTCTTCTGTAATCTCATACTAATAGGAAGATGACAGGTAGGAGTGGTTATATTAACAAGATAATTCTTTGTATTTGGACAAGGAGCTCCAGTGCTCTGTGGTCAGAATTCCTTCCTTTGAGTGGGGGTGGGGCGGGGAGGGGAATAGGAAAAGGAGGGAGAACAACATAAGAGAACCAGCTACATAGCCATTTTTAATCCTCTCCTCTGGCACTCCTTCTGGTACTTTGAAAATTCTGTGTATTTATTTAGAGACAGTTGTTTTTAGCATTAATAACAACCAAAAAAATCTGGATGTTCTCTCTCTGTCAAAGGAATTGTAAAAAAAAATTGGTGATCCATATTAATGAAATTATGTTGATGCCTCTACTTTAAATGTCTAGAGTATGAGTAGGCATTAACTCAGAAAGAAGAATTACTTTTATTTTTCCTTCTGGGGATAGGCAAAGTGTATGAAGCCAAATTACCTTAATATGGCATAGCTGTCCTCCTTTTCTGGCAAGTAGAACAAAGTCGTGCCTCAACTCATCTCTCTTTTCATCTCCTTCCATTGCTCCTGCTGGTAGCAAGCAAATGATTGATGGGAGATGATGGTGAGTGGGGAGTAAGTCTCAGCAACACACTAGCTGCTTGCCACTGTATATGGTTTCACAATATGGTTCATTCTTCATTTGAAAGACCTCCAAATGGCAAAAAAAATAGCAGGCATTTTGGAAACGATAGACATAGCCACTGCCTTTGCTGTATATGTAAAGTTTCCTTAAGTGCTATTAGTTGAAACTTTGGAATCTTTTTGTTTCATTTGATGACTCTGAAAGGCAGAGGATGGAATGAAAGCTCAAAACAGGCATCATTTGGTGCTGAATGGTAATTGAATTAACTTTGCATATTTTATGAATGCAAATACTTGTATTATATTTCGTGAACACACAGGATATGGAAAGGAGCCTTCAGTAATACACGGAGAGAGCTTCCATAATTTTGGTAGAGAAAAGACAGGGAGAACTATAAAGTGTACAGACATGTGTTTAAAAAGGATTTGCATTTAACAGTAGAACTCTTTTAAAGCGCTTGTATAGAGGACCTAGCAGAGGAAGCAAGGTGATTCAGTGTATAGAGTGCTAGGCCTGGATTCAGGAAGACCTGAGTTCAAATTGGACCTCAGATACTTGCTAGCTATGTGACCATGGACAAGTCACTTAACCTCTGTTTGCCTTAATCCACTGGGGAAAGAAATGGCAAACTGCTCCAGTATCTTCATCAAGAAAATTCTTTGGACAGTACTGGCTTGATATGGTCCACAGGGTCACAAAGAGTTTGACATGCCCGAATGACTGAAAAAACAAAGAGGATGTAGCACCCTATCAGTTTACCATGTTTTTAAAGGCTTCTACTGTATGGAGCTGTTATGTTGGAAGAATAGGATTTGAATTATTTTATGTTCTCATTTTTATAATTATCACTTATAGTAATGAGATTATCTGAGTGGCTGTATTTCTAAGGTTCAGCTACTAGGAAAAAGATGATGGAAAGTAAAAGTAGATTTCATCACTGATCATGGTGCCTCTTATAAGTGATTAAAAGTAACTTTTTTCCATCCTGTTAAAGAGATTAAACAAAACAGATGGACCTTTTGAAATCTCATTCAGCTTCCATAAAGAAATATAAATAATTATTAATTTTGGCTAGTAGCCAAGCCTGCACTCTTAACTTTAGAAAAGAAGCAGGTCAAAGAGAATTGTCAGTACCTTTCTTGGAAGGTTTTCTGCATGTTTAATGGAAGAGGCTTGCCCAGCAGGGCTGGGTTGGATTTTAGATGCCTGGCATCCTATATTAACTTTCCTGGAATGTGGTGCTGATGCAGCTTATGAGGTTTGGCTATCAAGTAATGAAACTGATTTTCTAGTGTGGCTTGTGGAAGGAAGGAGCCTAATTATTTTATAATTATATATTATTGTGTAAATGAAAGTTTACAGTTTGTCACGACCTAGAAGATTTTCAAAGCATTTGTGTGTCTTTTCAAGTTTAGATACATTATTAGATGTAGATTTTGTGTGCAAATAAGAAAATAGCAGGGCAAGGGGAAGTATAGTTACTATTAACCTTTTATAGCAAACACCACCATTTGCATATTGAAAACTTCCTGAAGACAAATGACATACTTTCTACTTTTGTTATAATTTATTTCAGGACTTACTGCAGTAGGGGCTTAATAAATATCAACTGGCAGATGAATAAATTATAACTTTTCCAAAGTCACTGTTTTCTTTTCTATTTCAAACAGATGCCTAGGTTTCTGTAACATTTTGGCACTGCCAGTAATGTATGCATTATTTAGGTTTAAAGAGGAAAAAATGAAATGAAGGGGAAACTCCATTAAGCTGCTTGGTTTTGCAGGTCATCTCAGAAGTACTTCTGTGTCTGCACAGTAAGTTAAATTGGGGAATGTCTCTCCCAGAAATTATTGTGTGCTCACAGCTGCTATAATTTCAGCCAGGTGCAAGCTCTCTTTCAGGCAGTCTTGTTTTCTTCAGATACAGTAGGAATAAATCGTGCAATGGCAAAAGTGCTTCTTACCTGATGGTGTACGTCTTTTTGGGAGAGTTTCCAGCTGGTTGCCTTCTTGACTTGTGCCAATTTACTGGCAGCAGAAACTGTGTCCACTAAGGGAAGAAATGACAGCGAATAAGACCTGCATGTCTTCTGTGAGGTCAAATAGTTGAATAAGAGCTGCACTCTGTCAGCCTTTAGGTAATTACTTTCACTTCATCATCTTAAAGTGCTTTATTTGCTCTTTTTGACCTTGGAATAGTGGGGCAAGTAGGAGATAATGATAGAAACTCATAGGTTTTTTTTAGTAGTTAAGACTGACAATATCCTTTATGGGCGGACAATTTCATGCATCACTCATATTCTTTATTGCTACTATTTTTGCACATTTTGTAATGCTACAACTAATAATAATACTAATATAAATGATGATGATAACATTTATACAAGTCTTTCTGGTTTGCAAAGCACTAAAAATATTTTATCTCATTTGATTTTCACACCAACTATATGAAGAAGTTATTATCCCCTTTTAGCAGATGGCAAAACTGAGGTTAAGAGGTTACATCATTTGTCCAGATGTGGATCAAATTTTGAAACTCCCTCCCAGTCCTCAGGAAACTTGCAATCTAATTAACACAGAGGATACAAAATTTCCACAAATAAAAGTGAATCAAAGTTAAACTAATGAGGAAATAAAGTGTCTAGGAAAATTTGAATGAGAGGTTTGCTTCAGCTATTACAGGGTAGTGGGGAGGACTTGAAAAGTTTTTTGTTTTGTTTTGGGGACTTGGTACCTGTTGGGCTTTGGAGAAAGAGAAAATTTTCCTGAGGAAGAGATGGGGAGCAAGTGTGTTTCTGCATGGAGGCATGAGTGTTCAGGGTAATATCTGGGAGCAGCGAATAGTCTTCCTATGAATGGAATTTGGAATGTATTATGTGTAGTAGAAATTAGGGCTAAGAAAGGTTTTGCCAGATTGCAGAGGGCCTCAAATACATGTCTGAGCAGTTTGCATATGCTAAAGGGTTGTGTTTAGTTTAGTTTAGTTTTGTTATTAACAATGAGTGACATAGTCAGACTAGTGCATCAGGAAGGTTTTTAATTTTATTAGTATTATTATTATTTTGTTTTTGGGCAGCTATATAAAGGATGAGTTTGGGGGAGGAACTATCAGCAGAGGGTATCAATAGGGAAGTTGCTACAATAATTCAGATTCAGACTATGACCTGAAGTAGGGGAGTGGCAAAAAATATGGGGAGATGAAAGACTTTATAGACAGAATGTGTGGTATGTATGGCTTAGAAAGGAGTATGTAGTCACATTCAACCTAGCAAGTGCTCTGCTCCAAAACAGTATCTTTTAACCCGAACTCAAATAGGTGTAGAAAAGGTAGCTGAAAACTCACTTCCTGACAGAGAGGTGATGGACACAATATGGAGACTGAGACACACATTTTTGGACAAGGCCAATAGGGAAATGGTTCTGATCATGAATATTTGTTACAAGTGTTCTGTTTTTCTTCTCTTTCAGTTTGAGGGTGGGTCAGAGGAGAATAACTAGAGATGAGACTGGCAAGAAAAGAAAGAAAAAGAAAATAGGGAAAAGACAAAGTTTATTAGGGATTCACCAGAATGGGTTGTCTTAAGAAATACCACCCTTTGTGAAGCCTGTTTTCACAAGTGGGCCAGATTCAATCTACTGAGCTAGATTGAACCTGAGCACCTTCATGGAGGCAAGATGGAGATTATATACACAAAGATTGTGGGAGGGATGGGGGGGGGTGACTAGAGGAGGGGATTAGGGAGGGTCTTGAGGAGGAGTCTAAGGAGGACAGAGATCAGGTCAGACTCCAGGGACTGGAATGAGGTCAGACTCCAAGAGAATGGGATTAAGGGTGGGAAGTAGCCCGAAGGCATGGATATTGATAGTAACAAGGATGGGAAGTAGCTGGACAATAAAGGGCAAGGCTAGGTAGAGATTTGGGCCTAATGATAATGTAAGGTTACAGCCTCAGGCCAAGGCCAGATCAAGTGGGAAGATTCAAGGAGAGTTTAAAGGGGTTCCCGGAGACTGTACTCCAGGTTCAAGGGGGTTCCTAGAGACTGTGCCCTCATCATTCCCCCCTCAAACAAATAGGACCCAAATTATATTGAAGGTGATGGAGGGGAACTATGACTGGGGTGGCAGAAGTAGCTTACCCAGGAATTCCCTGATCCCAAACAATTGGCTCAACCCTCTCCCACACCTCTGAGGAAACATGGGGAGGTCTGGTAAACAGAGGGAAAAGGGAGTTATGAGGTTTAACTAGAGAAAATTGGCTCCCCAATTTCACCATCAGGTCCCTTCCCAACAAGGGGGCAGGGCCAGAGAAGGAGTATTTAAACAACAGATCCTTGATGCCCATGACCTGATGGGGCAAGGGGCATGTAGGGCCAGAGTAATTAGTTAAAACAAGAGAACATAGCCATGATAAAGTGGGTAACCTTACCTTCAGTCTCTATTTTGCCCAGAGCTCTGCAAGAGAGGTGGAAAAAGTGGGAGCATTGTCAAGCCCCAGGCTTTCCAATCCTTCTGAGTCTTGAGAAGACTGGAGGACAGGGAACTGGGAAGAGGCCCTACCACTTTTCCAACCTCAGGGCAATCCTTCCTCCAATGTCCCTCCTGGTTACATGCTGGGCACGGTCCTGGAGGCCTGGATCCTGGAGGCTTCCTGGGGAGGGGCGGGGTGCGCTAGAGGGGCTCTCCTTGGACTAGTGACCTGCCTTGTGGCATCGAAAGCAGGTTTCCCTACTGCCCAAGTCACGGGGCTTCCTCCAAGGGGTCACCCTGGAGGGGAACTCCTTAGGTCTTTTCCTGGCTATTTCAGCAACCAAGAATAGATCGTTTTCTCTGTCTCTAGCCCTTTCCCTGCATTTTCTTTACTTTGCTGCAACCAGGTCTCTATTGTTAAACACTCCAAAGGCCATGTCCAATAATTGGGCCTGAGGTGTTTGGGGTCCCCTTGCCAATTTCTGCAGTTTCCTCCTAATATCTGGGGCAGACTGATTAATGAAATACATGTTAAGTATTGCCGCCCCTTCAATAGAATCAGGACCCAAATTTGTATACTTCTTAGTAGCTTCTACTAGCTGGGCTTGGAAAAGAGCAGGGTTTTCCTTTTCTCCTTGAGTAATCTCCCTAATTTTTTGAAAATTTATTTGCTTTTAAAATGCAGTTCTTAGGCCTTCTAACAGGCAAATTACCATATGGTAATTTTCTCTTTCCCCTATCTTCACTCTTTTGGTAATCCCATCCTGGGTCACTATTGGGAACAGCAGCTGTTCCTGGGGGAATATTTTATGGGGTCATTGCTAGCCAAACAATCCCCAAAGTTTTGGGCATGTTCCCAGATTCTCCTCTTCTCTTCAGTGGTAAAACAAGTAGAGAAGAGGATATGCAAATCACACCAAGAAAGTTCAAATTGTTGGGACAGATCCCTAAAACCCTCAGTAAACCTGGTGGGGTCTTCTGAGTATCTCCCCAGTTTTTCTTTAATTTGAATGAGATCCGAAATGGAGAATGGAATGTGCACTCTCCTTGTCCCCATAGGGGAGGCAGGCACTACCCTCAGGGGAAAAAGCCTTGAAGGTGCTGTGGGAATTGGAGCTTGGGGAGAGAGATCTGGCTGATCTGTATTAGACTACAAGGCCAGGGGATCTGGCTGGCAAGGGAGATCAGCTGGTACCTAAGGAAGGGTAGGAGTTAGATGGGGAGATACCCCAGAGACCTGAGTGGGTGCCACCTCAGAGAGAGGGGCTAGGGGAGGAGATATTGCCTTGGGGGCTGGGCTCGAGGGTGGAACCTGAGTAGGGGTTGCCTCGTGGCTAGGGCCCATGGTGGTAGATACTGCAGGGCCTGAAATAGGGGCAGGCCATGAGGCCAGAACCTGAGTAGGGGTCCCTTCAGGGGAAGAGGCCACGGAGAGAGGCACCTCAACCAGACCCTTGGCTGGGACCTGAGCAGGGGTTACCAAGGGGGGAGGGGCTATGGGAGGAGATGCAGGGTAGGAGACTTGGACTGTGAAGGAGGCAGGAAAAGAGAGGGGTTACACTACAGGACACCAAGGGAAAGAGGGGATGACCACAGAAGGGGGAGCACAGGAAAGAAGGGTGCTCTGGGGAGGTTGGGGAGCAGGAGGAAGGACTGGAGCCAAAGCCCTGGGGGCCATAATGAGGGAGTTATCCAAAATGCCCTGTTGACCTCCATTGCCCCTTTGTGGGGGGGCTCTAGCTATGAGCATCTTACAACCTTTTCTGAGAACGGGTTCTGAGAAAGCTCTACGAACGCCGTTATGTAGGAAATTTCTCTCCATTTTCCTTCTCGCCAGCAGAATAGCTCTATCTGCAAGAGAGTATTACATTGTAACGTCCCAGAAATAGGCCAGTCTTCGTGGCCTTCTGGGCAATATTGTAGCCAAACAGTATTGCAAAGGAACACCAGCTTTTTCTTTTTAAGTTCTTTAGAGAACATAAATTTTTTCCAATTTTGTAAAAGACAGGCCAAGGGTGAATTTTTGGGGATTGAGAAGGGTTGACCCATTGTGGGCTCAGAGGGCCTGGAAGTCCCTTCTTCTGCAAGGAGGATCTGGGAGTAAGCCTCAAAAAGGAACAAACCAAGACAGAAAACAATAAACCCAAAAAGGTACCTGAGGTTTTCCCATTCCCTAGCACTGAGAGAATTGAGAAAATTGGTGGTGCACTTCCAGATAGGGCATCTGTCCTTGTCCTCTATGCTTCAGAAGGTGTGCTCAGGTCCATGGCCTTGAACATAAACCACTGGACCAAGAACCTGAGAGCGTCAGGCTGAGTCTGAGACAGTGAGCAGCTGTCTAACCTACCGGGGACCTGGGAAGTCAGGCCCAAAAAGCACCTCCAGAATGCTTGGAGAGCGAGAAGGGGATTGCGGGAGGGAGAGGCTTACCTTCCAGTCTTGGCTGGAGAAGAACTTGAGGTGAGCAGTATTCCCAGTCTCAGGGAACCAAAAAAATGAAGAAGTTAAGGAAAAAATGAGGATAGGTAACCATAGGTTTCTAGGGGTGATCAAGACCCCAAAATACCTACACTCTGGTTCTGCTGAAAGAATTCACCTCAAGCCTTCTCAGCCAAGGGAAAAGACAAAGTTTATTAGGGATTCACCATAATGGGTTGTCTTAAGAAATCCCACCCTTTGGGACGCCTGTTTTCACAAGCGGGCCAGATTCAATCTACTGAACTAGATGGAATCTGAGCCCATTGACACATTTTTAATGCACAAAAGAGAAAGTTATTTTTTCCCATTTCAAATTTATTTTATTTTTAATTTATAGAATAAACATAGTATAATAAAAAGATGATTGCACATGAAACTGCAAATCTACTATGTATAACTTGCTGTTCCTTTCAAATATATAGCAAAATTATCACTTACATTTCTTTTTTTTCTTCTTTACCCCCTCTGCCCCCTGCCATGCCCTAGAGATGGCTACCATTAGACACAAAATAGGTATTGATAAATCATATAGACATAGATATGTATGAATATATGTATATATGCATATATATAGTGTGTGTATGTGTGTGAAAATTATTATATATTCACTTCTATTTATTGGTTCTTTTTTTGGATAAAGATAGCATGTTTCTTCATATGTCTTTTATAGTTAATTTGGGTATTTATAATAGTCAAAATAACTTATTCATTCAAAGTTGTTCTTAAAACAATGTTGCTGTCACTGTATGCAGTGTTCTCTTGGTTCTGCTCATTTAACTCTTCATTACTTCTTGCAAGTCTTTCCATGTTTTTTTCTAAGATCATTGAGCTCATCATTTCTTATAACTCAGTAATATTCCATCAAAATCGTGTACTACAATTTGTTCAGCCACCCCCCAGCTGGACAGAAAGAATCATAGACAAGCAGAATAGCTCTTAAAATTATATTTTAAATTTATTTTACATTTTTAAAAGCAAGCTGTATATAATAGATTTATATTTTGATGCACAATTCTCGTTTTCTGTTATACAATGGAAATGCTCATTTTATTTGGTGACTAGATTCAGAATGCAAATATTTGTTTGTATTAAATATTGTGATTTGTAATTAATATTTTAAAAGGTAACTGCCACCCAGCTATCTTTCATTAGTTGGCTATATTAACTAGCCATTTGATTGTCATCTATCAGCAGAGGACATGTTTCTCTGCCCTCATATCTTTAATTGAATGGAAGGTACTGATGAGGCTGATAAATATTCTAAAGGGCATTTGAGGTTGAAGGAAAGGGCATATTATGAACAAGAGGGAGACTTTGAGCATATTAGCATAGATGGTCTGGTTGCCAGATGGGGGAGATCAAGGAAGGTAGGAGTTAGAAATTCAAGAGGAGAGAGGAAGTAGCTACTGGAAGCTTAAGGTGCTCAAGAAAGGATAGGACTCAAGAGGTATTCAGGTCATGCCAAAAAACAATCAAAAGAAAACAGGCTTCACCTGCTTGACAATGCTGTTGGAGATTCCTGAAGTTGCTCTGGGATATGTTCATATAGGTCTGAAAGCATACTTAAGTAATTTATCATCTTGCTTTGGATTTTTCAGTTTCAGCAGAATTTTATTGGTTATTATTAGAAAAGCTTTGAGTCTAAAGTTAGAATTTGAATAGTAAAACTAGTTGAGTAAGAGACAGGGTAAGACATCCATAAGTTTGATGAGAAAACAGCTTTTAATTAATTCAGCAAAATCACTCATCATGGAACATCTGATTATAAGAAATTGAAGTCTTTTCACTTATGTCAGTCTTTAAGTAACCATAGATATCAACTGAGTCATAATATTGAGAAAGTGTAAGTATAGAAACTACTCATCTCCGTGATCAGGGACTTTCTTCATTATAAGCTCTGTCACAGAATGGAAAAGAAATACTCTAATATGATCCCATTATAGAGATGAGAAAGAATAATGTGAAGTTCAAGAGTGGTTTCTTTTGGCACACAGCCTAGAGCAAATCATCAAAGATAGAAGCTACACATTTCACTTTGGGCACAGATTTCTTAGGAGGACCAGATGGCCACCTGCAGAATGTGTTCTGATGTCCAAAATATGTCTCATACTCAGGTTTTATCTTTGTTTGGGGCAAGGAGGGAGGAAAGCAAAGAAGAGCTTTAGAATCATGGGGTTTTAGATCTAGAAGATACCTGTTAGTCATTAAGTCAGTCAACATGCATCCCATTAAGTGTTTTCTATGTGAAAGGCACTATGCCAAGCACTAGCAATTCAAAGAAAGGCAAAAAACATGGTTCCTGTCTTCAAGATGCTCACCTTCTAATGGAGGAGAAAATATGCAAACAACTAACTATCTGCATACCAAATCTATTCAGGGTAAATGCAAAGCAATCACAGAAGGAAGGCACTACCATTGGAAGAGGGAGTGGGAAAGACCTCTTGCAGAAGGTGGAAGTTGAGCTGAGTCTTAAAGTGGGGCAGGGAAAACAGGAGGTAAAGATGTAGAAGGAGAGCAAGCAATGAACTGGAACAGCCATTGAAAAAAAATGCAATCAGGGAGTGGAAAAAGTGTATTTGAGTCCCTTTTAACATAGGAGGGAACTGAAGCCTTGTCTAAGATCTTCCTTTCACGTTCTCTTCCCCCATGCTTTGCCATCTCCATCATCTTGCCAAGAGCACAATTAAGTCTCTCTCATGCAGTACCTGGGGTCAAATACATGGGTTTTATACCAATTCAAATTCCCCCAGTGCAATAAAAACTCTTATTGTTCGACCATTAGCCCTAGATCAATCTGTAACCAAAATTGCTACATCTAAGAGCGTCTTTAATAATATTTCAGAGCTTTGAACCTATTATGATTTGGGAGTTGTGTTTGCTCTTATTTTTTTTCCCTTTTTTATTCATTTCAATGGATTTTTGTTGTTGTTGAACAAAGTAGGTATAAGGTACTTGCTAAACATGTGAATGGCATAGGCTTCCTACCCTTAAGAATCTTACAATCTAAGAGGGATTGTTGTTGGAATCAATTGTATGAACTGAAAATAGTTATATGCGACATATCATTCAAGACAATGAGCTCTGCCCTAGATGGGAGGCTAAACTAGTTGAAGTCTTAAGAATAAATCATTTTCACAGGAGTCTACATTCGAAATTTTATCTAATAATCATAACTTTCATACAATTTTCTATTTTTAAAATTATCAAAATTTCATATAAGAGAATCAATTATATCAAGCATTATGTTTTCCCTAATTTTGGTCCCTTTTTCTACAGTTTTGAAAATGACAAAATAATGCTGAAGAGTAGTATAGTTAAAAAAAAAAGTCACATGGCTCTTCCAGTTGGCAACCTTGCCTACATAGATCACGGCCAAGAACCAAGAAGGAGGACAAAAAAGAATTCATAGGTCTCATATATAATTGGACCTTGAAGGGATCTTGAGGTTATGTTAAATGGTGTCAAACACAAATAGAAATGGAAGCCAGTAAACTGTACATAAGGATCCTTGCGAGCTATGTATTGACTTAGAGAGCCATATATTAAAATATTGATATTCTATTCCATTTTCATTTATTTTGTTAAATATTTTACAGTTGCATTTTAATGTGGTTCAGCTGCTGGGAGTGTTGCCACTGTACGTTTGACACCTCTGCTCTCAGACCAAGCTAGAAATTTTATAAATAAGGAAAAAGATTTCCAACAAGGTTATGCCAAAGTAGTGGTAGAATATTCCTTGTGGGGATGTGGATTCCTTAAGAAATGGCTAAGTCTTGTTCTTTTTTTTCTCTTAAAGGTTAGAGAGGTGTCTAGTGCATCTTTTGAACTAGAATAGTTAATTTTTAAAAATGTGTGGGTAGTTAAAAACACCAATGTGGAAAGTTAAGCCATCTAGAATGAATCATTTTCCAAAGATATTTTTGCTGTCTAAAGAGTAAAAGAAAGAATCAAAGCAAAGCTAAGAAAAACAAAAGCTTATGCCTTATGCCAAACCCACATGTTTTTTATGATCTCTTGTATTAATTTTTCACTGAATTTTGTTCATAAGGGCATTTAATAGAGCCCATCTAAACCATGATTAGATTACTTTTCAGAATCCCTGAACTTTGCTTCTATGCAATAATTGGTTTTGATGGTCTGTCTGCCATGGCTCAGGATTTTTCTTTTTAAAGAAAGGCACACCATACCATCCTAAATTCCTTTCTAATTATGGATTGTCTTGCTGCCTGACATTTCTATCAATCTTTAAAAAATAATTTTTCTTGAGATGTCAGATTTTTAGCTTCACTTACAAATAGGAAGAGATTTATAACTATAGAACTTCTTGTTGATGAACATGCAGCTAATAGAGAGAAGTCTTAGATCATAATGTTCTTTAGGGAAGGTACTATGTCATCATTTCATTGTTATTTATCCATTGCCTAAAATAGTACCTTCAATTCAATCCATCAGATTAGATTCTTTAGTGTCAGAGTGTTTCCTTAGTCTGGAGTCAGGAAAATGTGAGTTCAAATCTGACCTCAGACACTTACTAGCTGTGTGATTCTCAGATAGTTACTTAATCTCTATTTTCTTCCATTTCCTCAGGTGTAAAATGAGGATAGAAACAGCACTTACTTTACAGGGTTGTTGTGAGGAATAAATGTGGTAACATTTGTAAAGCATTTCACACAGTGTTTTTGCATATAGAGGTGTGTTGGTAAGCAAAGTGGGCTCTTAGCACTTAGTTCAACTAAGTGCCCTTGAAGAGTTTGGCTTTTGTTTCCTTTGAGTAATTCAGTGTATTTCATTGAGTCTTACTAGGTGCTAAGCCCCAGGCCCTAACCCTTATTAGGTGATAAACCTATGTGGGTGTGAAGCTCCCAGGGTCCTAAGTGGATGTGCTAACTCCAGAGCCAGTCATAGGAGCCTAAGTTCTGGTCATTCAGATGACGTTTGATGACATCTGAAACGGTATAAGAGAAGACAGAACTGTTTGCGCAGGGCTCTCACTCGTGGTAGTGCTGATGCGGAGACTCTGGGCAGCTATAGCTAAGAGCCCTCCAGCTTGTAACCCGGATGCTGAGACTTTGTTAAACTCTGGTAACTATGTATTGGGATTTGAATCAGACAAGGTCTGTCTTTTGATATTTGTACTTTGTTTGTATTTTGCTCTGAAGTTCAGGGTGCTGGTTTTTTCCCCTGAAGTAAGTGAATGATATTTGTGTGCTGAATTAAAGTAAGCTTGTCAACCCCTTAACGTTGCTTTCCTTAGTAAAGCAGATCAAAAGAACTTGTACTTTTGAAACGGCTTTGGCAGCATGCTTGTTGTTGGGCTTGTGTTGGTTTTTCACCCCCACAACAGCTATTAGCCGGATTATTGAAACAAGAGGACACAATATAAATGCTTCCTTTCCCTTCCCCCTAACAGGCACTAGGCATGTGCTAGGCTGTGTGTCAGAGGTACAAAGACAAAACCAAAACAGTCTATCTTCAAGGAACTGACATTCCACTTAGTAGCTTAAATAAATGTAAGATACCTTGAGGAGGGCAATAGAACTAAAAACTAGAGGAAACAGGGAAGATACCATGAAACAATTGGACTCAGCTAAGACTTAAAGGAAGATACAGATTCTGAAAGTTGATGGTAAAGACATAGTGTATTTCAGGAATGCTACATGGCTTGTGAGAGAGACCACATGGAGGAAGGAAATAGAATGTCAAGTTTAGGGAATAATTGTCCAGGCTTGTTGAAATGTAAAGTATACAAAGGGAAGTAATGAAAAATGAGGCTAGAAAGGTATCTTGGGGCCACACTGTGGGGAGTTCTTAAAAACAAAGTTGAAGTGTTTATGTGTTTATCCTGGAGGAGTCATTTTGTTATTGAAGAGGGTAAAGGCAAGTTTAAACTTATGGTTTAGAAGTATAATTTTGCAACTGAAGAATATAGATTGGAAGATGGTAGATATGTGTGTGTAAAGAGAGAGAGGAACAAATGTGAGCAATGTTGTAGGGGTAAATTTGTCCAAATCTGGCAATTTACTTAATATGAGGAGAAAGAAAATAGTCAAGGATGAATCAAAGTTTACGAATCTAAGTAACTGGAAAAATTGTGGTAAGTTTAGAGGAGCAGAAAGTTTAGAGAAAGTCAGTCATTTATTAAATGGCTGCTGTATGCCAGGCACTGTGTTAAATGCCAGGGATACAATAAAGAGGCAAATGATAGTCCCTGATCTCAAGGAGCTCAGAGAATTTAGGGGATTAAGACAGCAGGTGGTTCATTGTATGAATTGAGTGGACCACCCTGACTCCATCTTGTAACTCAATTCTGGAGTTATCTTAGCTATTATGGGTCTAGTCCAGTTTTTGTCTTGTAAGAAAACTATCCACTTGCAGAAATTGGGAGAAAACCATACTGCATTGTTTGAACCTGGCCCTGAGTGGCTGGGAAACTGGACCATCTCTCCTTGATGCTTAGAGACCCTGAACCAAAGGCCTAGGTTATGCTGACCACAAACCCAGTCAGATCCAAAGACTGATGCAAGGAGTTTTCTCACAATTGTACATCTCAAGCAATTCATATGTCTTATCTGAAATTGGCCTGTTCCCTTGAAATTCCCTTGATTGTTTACAGATACTTGGGAATAGTACACCACCTTTTCTGAATTTAGGGAATTACACCTATTTACTATCACCCTCCCAACTTATGAAGTTCATAATCTTTCTTCCAATAGAAATCAAAGTACCTAATGTTGTATTGTTTGCTTTTTTGATTTTAATGTACAATGTTTTCAATGTACAATTGTATTTTGTATGTATTTTAAATGTATAAAAGTCTGTCTCCCCTTGTATTCAAGGTCCAGTCCTAAGCTGAGAAGGGTTCTGATCCTGATTTGGTAGACAGTTGGCATCATTGCTTAGTAAATTGATATTCTCTGAAGATCAGATCTTTGTTTCCTCAGTCATTCATCTTTCACTTGCCACAGAACTTGCAATCTAATAGAACATGATCAATTGCTTCTATTTTGGACATGTTGAGTTTGCGATGTCACAGGGACATCTGGTTGGAAATGCCAAGTAGGCAGTTGGAACTGGAGCTCAGGAAAGATATTAAAGCTTAATACACAGTAAGCACTTAATAAATATGGCATGGAATTCAGTTGGTATGTACATACATACATATATATATGTGTATATATATATATATGTATATATATATATGTATATATATATACATATATATATATATATGTATATATATATGTATATATATATATACATATATATATATATATATATATCAAAGTATGTGTATATAAATAGTGAAACATGAAAATCTTACATTGCTCTTACATGAGTATGTTTATGGGCATACTTGTATTTTTTTAATAGGTGGAGGCCTAATCCTGAGTCACTGGAAATGTCTTCTACTTCTATAATAGAAAGCCATTAAAAGTTCTTGAACAAAAATGTGACATAGTCAGAAATTCTTCAGGAGGCATGATGGCCTTATGCTTAGGAGTTTTGAACTTTATTAGAAATTGTACGTTGATGGATTTGCAGAAATTAGTTTGTTATTCATATACCTTAGGATCCTGGTAGTTGTAAAAATACTTTCTTTGACCATGAATAGTATGGTCATAAAATGCATTGAACCCCGTTGTTGCAAACTTTCACTGGGCACAAAGGATAATTTTTGTAACTGTTTTGTTGGTAATATCTGAAATAATTTTAGTCTTCCTTGTGATTTTGGTTTCTAGCATTTTTGGCATGAAGGGAAAAAAAAAAACAAAGCAAAATTATACCACCTTCTAGACAATGTTACCGAAGTTGGTGTTGCTAAATAACTGACTACTGAGTAAACTGAGTGGAAATTCCTTTGAGGACACAGAAGTATAGGGGTTATATATGACCTTTGACATACTGAAGAATAGGTCCAGGCCTTGGGAAGTAGCATTGTTTATAACTTGAGTAGATAATCCAGGTGATCCCAACCAGATCTGTAATTGTTAGACCTTTTATGAATCAATTATACTGTCTTTCTTTCCTAAGAATTTTTAATGGAATGTGTGATGGAACAGCAAGGAACTGAGTTTAGACATTTATGAAGACAGAATTCCATGTGTCAGCCTTTTTTATTACATTAGGAGAAAAAAATCCTACATGGACTGGTATAAATGTACATTTTAGATTGGGCAGCTAGGTGGTGCAGTGAATAGAGTGCGAAGCTTGGAGTCAGGAAGACCTGAGTTCAGACAAAATTGGAAAATGACTAAACAATAACACATTTTGGATCACCAAAGGCTACTGTATTTCTTTTACAATCTCTAGTGTTACTTATCCTTGCGTGGCTCTGCAAGTACCATGCAAGTTGCTTGGGCAACACCTATGCCTGTGATTGCAGGATATAAAAATGTTATTTATTTATTTGGTAACATCAGCCTATAAATAAAAAAAAATATCTAGTCAAGCACTATAAGGTAATTCAGCATATTAATTCAGAGCAAGGATATTCATGAATTTCATAAATCGTGCCAGTGGTCTCAGACAGTATATTGGAAACGTGCCAAGTCCAGGAGTGGACAAACTTTAAACCCAATTGTATGTTATATTGGGAAGGCAAAATAATTAAAGTTTTCCCCAAATTCCAGTGTCACGAATGTTAACCCCCATTTACTTTTACCAGAAAAGGCTAGCCCAAAAGGTAATTACAAAGCTAATTATTACAAAGCTAAATATCATGTTATATTAATTACAGTAATTCTGTTTGTTCAGCTTTCATAGCAGTGGTGTAAATTGGATCAACTGTTTGTGTAACTATTTGTGATTGTCTATATCTTTTAGTTAAAACTAATTGGTGTTCTAGTAACGTTCTCCAGATGAAATGACTGTTATCATTTGAATCATATGTATGATTCAGCATACATAGAAACACACATGCATACGTCTGCATTGCAGCATATAACACTACTCTTGGAGTTTACGGACAGCTTTTGGTGGGGGACAGAGAAATCAACAACATGAAAAAAATGATGTGCTAAATTTTAGAAAGAAATGCAGTATATCAGAGACTTAATTTAATCCTTAGTGTGCATTTCAGAATATAGCTAGATTTCTAGTTTAGCTGCATCACAGAGATTTTAGGTTCTACATTTTCCCCCTTCTTCTCATCCCCCCTTCCCAAGGCACCATTCAATATGATATAGTTTATACGTTAATACATTAATCACATTATTAATTAATCACATTAATCACATTTCCATATTAGTCATGTTGTGAAAGAAGAATCAGAACAAAAGGAGGAAATCACAAGAAAGAAAGACAAAGCAGGGGGAGGGAGGGAGAGAGAGAGAGAGATACAATACTGTGCCTCGATGTGCATTCAGACTCCCTAGTTCTTTCTCTGGATGTGGATAGCATTTTCTATCAGGAGTCTTTTGGAATTGTCTTAGATCATTGAATTGCTGAGAAGAGCTGAGTCTATCAAAGTTGGTCATTACACAGTGTTGCTGTTACTGTGTACAGTGTTCTCCGGGTTCCACTCACTTCACTCAGCATCAGTTCATGTAATACTTTCCAGGTTTTTCTGAAATCTGCCTGCTCATCATTTCCTGTGGATCAATAGTATTCCTTTTCATTAGTATACCACAATTTGTTCAACCATTCCCCGATTGATGGGCATCCCCTCAATTTCCAATTCTTTGCCACTACAAAAAAAAGAGCTGCTATAAATATATTTTGTACACATGGGTTCTGTCCCCTTTTTTATTATCTTTTTGGGATACAGACCTGGTAGTGGTATCAATGGATCAAAGGGTAAGCAGTTTTATAGTTCTTTGGGCATAGTTCCAAATTGTTCCCCAGAATGATTGGATCAGTTCACAACTCCACCAACAATGCATTAATGTTCCAATTATCCTATATCTTCTCCAACATTTATCATTTTCCTGTTTTGTCATTTAGCCAAGCTGATAAGTGTGATGTGGTATTGAGGGGAAAAAGCTTTTAAATCTAAATATATAGTTCAGTTGGAAATAGTTTTATTCCTATATTTTATAACAAAATTACCCAAGGGAGGAGAGACACACACATGTACATATTCTAGTCAATGCATGGGTACATATATACATATACGTGTATACGCACATACACACACATATATTTTTTTGCATCTGTGCATCAGCTAGAATTAACCTTCACATAAAAGCCTAGGAGCACAATGGACCTTGAATGAATATTTCATCACCACATGGAAGGAACAGGATCAGTTAATTTTCATTATCATCAACAATTGTCATGACTGTCAGTACCTGAATTACTTGTTGTAATGAATTGACAAATGATACATCCCATTTATCATAACATAAGAATTAGGCTTGAAAACTTAACCAATCATGATATTTGACCTGCATAATTATGCCGTCAATACTTTTATAATATGTGCTGAAAATTTTGTCCTCTCTCAAGATGAAATCTGGTTTCCAGCACTGTACTTCTGGATATTTTCTTTCTCAGTATTACAGGATTAATTTTCTTATAATTGATAGTTGGAGTGGGTAGGAAATGTGTTATTTTACAGAACAGAAGAATTTAATGTGGTACCATAGTGAGTATTTTTTAGTGTATTCGATGTGCTGCAATAGATACTGTTTTTAAAGGAGATGAGGAATTTACAAAATACCAAAAGATATTGCATGAATGCTCCAATCTTATAAAAATTGAGCAAGATATAACTAAAGAATAAATATTTTCTTACTCTAAACAAAAGACTCTGCAGTGAGAATTGGAAAAAGTTACCACCTGGCTAGGATTGGACATCAGTTCTTCAAAGGCTGTATTGGATGATGGAACCTAAAAGCTGTCTTTTTAGGAATGGGAAGGGAAAACTCTGATGGGTGGGAAAAGGGCTATTCTCTCTCTCTCTGGATGTATTGACAAACTTAGGCTAATATTTGAAGCTAGGAGAGAGAGAAAGGAATGTAGGGTATAGTGATGAAGCCAGCCTGACATGTGTGGAGGCAGCAGGCAGCCTAAGAAGCGTGCAGTACCAGATGGATGAAATTATGTAGAGCAGGCCAGGTTTGAAGGACCCCAAAACCTATGGACAGAAATTTATTTTGGTTGAAGAGTGAAAAATGGAACTGTTTGGGGCATTTTGAGGGATTTATATGTGCATTCATTGTGTGACAGTATACAAATTTAAATTTCTCTAAGTTCTGAACATGTATGTTAATTTATTTCATTTGAAAATATGGTGGGGAAATACAATATTTGAATTTAAGCTAAGCCTCATAATAAATTCTCTAATTTCCTATCAGCCTAAATGATGGAAGATAATTCATACAAACAGTATGCCATTCAAAGTAGGCTCTTCAAGAAGCCAACTAGAAGTTGTGCCATTTGGCACATGTCAGATATAAGAATGATATCACATATAAGAATGGCTTATGTTTTGGGTAGTATAGGCTGGAAATTAGATATTTACTCTCATTAATTTGGTCATGGCCAGGATTAAAAGTAAGGCATAATGATGAAGAGAATGAATTATAGGTCTCTTTTCTCCCTCTTACCCTGACTCATTATATGTTACAAGGTATAGAAAGAGTATTCCATGTTTATTTCCACATTTAATTAGGTATGTATGTTTTTAGTATTCCAAAGAACCTGCCTAAAATGTGTAATACAATAGAATTTTTTAAATTCAGATCTCTGCCTTCCAAAAATATAATAAGATCTATGTAATATATAAGGGAGAGTATGTTTTCTCCTAAAAATATGAGTTTGCATGAGATAGTTTTGGTTAGGTCAGATTAAATATAAGCCCTATAAATATGAGCCATGATCAAAGCTAGACGCAGTTGGAAACTGAACATCAGACCTTATTTATTTGTACTGTATATTAAAATGCAAATCTTCTTAAAATATCTGTCTTACATAATTGAAACTCTTCACCCATGATCTGCCTTTACTATCTTCTATGCCTGCATTCTTTGGTGCTGAATGAAAAATGTGCAAATGAGAATGTCTTCAGCTAGTTTTTCCACCCTTTCAACAATTAGCATACCTAGTTTGTTACTGCTCACAACAGCAATATTTTAAAATGTTTTAGTTATTATTATAGGCATGGCTTTATTTGCTCTCTTTTCTCCTACTGAGACGTACCTTGAAGTCTGGTTCAGAGACTGCTATTTTTACTGTGTCTTCTAAGTTGTTTAGTTTGAAGGCTGGTATCAGAGGAAGGAAGGAAGGAACATAAGTTCCGAAAATACAGCGTAGGAGCTGTTTTTAACCAAGGATTTTAGTTCTGTGCCACATCTCAGTAGGAGTCGGTAGAAGACATGACTGAGATAGATGACAGTATATTGAAGTCTTTGAGCTAGAGAAGGCAGGGGGTTAACTAAAGGGGAAAAATGGTCTTCTTGTCTTTCATTTACATTCTTCACAAGGGAAAGGGCTCTTAAAGTGGGAATACTTGGAGAAAAGACAACAGAAAGCAGAAATAAATTTATTTTAAAATGTTGAGATGGATGCATAGAACTTCCACAGAAACTGAAAATGTTGACCTCTGAACCATATTTATTGTGGATTATTACTTAAAAACATAGTTATTTTTATGAACATGAGAATTGATGTATTCATTTAATGGAGATTTATCAATAACTATTAGTGGAAAAGTCAAAAGCCAATACTTGCCTTTTTATTTATTAGTGATTTTTAACAAATTTAGAAAACAATGTTATACTATAACACAACATTGTGATATCAGGCTGATTATTATGTATCCTATGAAATGAATGTTCAAAACTTGGTATTTTCATTTCTTATCATTTCCACAGGGGATGAACTCATTTCTCCCCCGCTTCCCCCACTGATGTCATTACTGATAACTTTTCAGAAGCCCAGGGACTTCCTGTGGCCGACCTGAATGGAGTAACTATGAAGTTTTTATTTTTTTTTCATGAAGGTGACTGGTCTGTTTCTGCTGAGCATTTATCCTCTGGGGGAAGGAGGCATCTGCCATGTAATGTACTTGCCAGCCAGAAATTGTGAGAGGTTATGCTAGTAGGCAATCATCAGTGATAATGTTGAAAACTGTGTGTAGTTTAGGAATTATAGAGTTACAGCATGCATTTCATTTTGATGGCCAAGGAAATTTGGTGGGAATTTTAATTAATTGTATCAAAAATGGAAAGCAAATGATAGTATCAAAGAGTAAAGTCCTTTATTCATTTTTAAATATTAAACACTTTTTCAGTATAAAATTTCATTTTACAACATAATCATGAATCTACAGACATGGGAATGAAACACAGAATTAATATGTATTTCTACAATAAACTTAATTCTCTAGAAAAGGTATTTGTGCTTAAACTGAGTGTAATTTAAACTATGATTCTATTATCTTTCTGTGGAACAGCTGTGTTAGTTTATTTTACCCCAACAAAGGCTGGAAATAAATTGTATAGAGCATGATTTAAAATAATTATTCAAAGTGTGTAGTAAATTATAAATTATGAGAGAATAATTTGTTTGAGCTTCCTTTATGTTCTATATATGAGAGCATAGATTTGCTCTCAACTTTATTCTTACATACCATTTTTAAAATATAATATCTTTTAAATAAAAATTTATAATTTTCATATGATTTCTGATTTCCTATCCAATTATACATTCTGTTCTTCTTTGGCAATATGGATTTTTAGGTTTTTTTGAGTCCTGCCACTAGTGTTTACCCTTTACACAACTCTCACACCTTGAGCCCTTCTCACTACTCAGCCACCTATTTCAGGCCTTCATAATTTTTTTTTTTGCCTGTACTATTGTTATATTCTTCTATTTGGTCTCCCTGCCTCTAGTCTCTCTTTTCTTCCATCCATCCTCCATGTACCTGCCAAAGTGATTTTCCTAAAGCAGTGATATGACGATGACATTCCCCTTTTCAATAAGCTACATTCAATTTAGAAAGCAGTATTCTTCCTTCTTTATATTATCCTTTTAAATTTGTTTTTGAATATGTTTTATAATACATGTAATAATTATTGTAGCAGTATAAGTAAAATTTTAACAAAGCAAATTACATATATTAGATTAGTGTGCTTAGTTTTTCTTTGCTTTTACTGTGATAGAGGTGTATGATCAAGAATTGGGTTCAAATACTGACTCTGAAACTTAATAGCTGAGTGAAACTAGGTAAATCACTTAACCTCTTTGTGTCTCAGCTTCCAGAGACAAGACTTGATGACTTTTAAGTTTCTCTCCATCTCTGATACTATGATCCCTTGATCTTATGACCACTGGATTATAGGATAAAATATAAACTCCTCACCCCAGAATTTAAGACTTTCCATGGCCCATCTTCAACTTAAATTTCAAGCACTATTTAATACTAGTCCCTTTCATTTACACTTTGCTTTTTTCAGACTGGATTGCTAATCATTTTACCAGCTCATATTTCCCTCTCCCACCTCCATATATTTGCACACACTATACAGCACCTTTGGAATGGATCCCTTCCAAAGCCATCTGTTAAAATCCTTCCTTTCCTTCAATGTGCTATCTCTTTCATGATCCTTCTTTATAAAGGTGAGATATATATTTATGTATATATGTGTATATAGATACACATACATATATAGATACATATATCTCATCTTAATTTTCATTATAAGTATTTATGTATGTGTCTCACTTCCTACCTAACTATATATCCCTTAATGTAGGTACTATGTTCCCATTTTTTTAAAAAAAAGTCCATATCCATGATGCTTTGCTTATTGTGAAATATTAAATGGTTCTTATCTAGTGTTTCTAGGCCTAATAGTTTTTGAGGATTAACACTAGGTGAAGTTTTGGTTGGCCTTCAATGGCATCATTTCATCTACGTCCTCTTGTAAAGATGACTCATATCTCTGTGGAAGTGTTCTCAGAAGATAATTTTCCCTTGAACAGTGAATTGACTTCTTGAAAAATGGACTTTTCAGTGGAGATTCAAGCATAATCAAAGAGAAGAATGTTATTGTTTTGAATGTGCTAGCTTAATTGCCCCAAAATATTGTCATAGTCAAGAATGTTTTTCTAAATGCATCCCATTGTAATATTAAACACATACATATATTATAAACATATGTCTATATATATATATATGTTTTTGTGTATATGTATATGTATATATATACATGAATTTATTTATTCACTTTTGGTGTAGAAGATTCCTAGAAAAATAACAAGATATTTGGAGCTGACTGATGCCTTCGTGAGTGTTATGTTAACATGAGGAAGGCCCGGCAAATTTATGTTTAAAACTAATTAGAATCAAGAATAAAGAAGAGCATATTTCCTCTGTTGAGATACTTAAAACAGGAGCAATGTCAATACTAGGAAATAGATTATAAGGTTCTTAATTATGTGGGTTATACTCCAGAATAAAAAAAAAAAAAACTAAAAATTTCCTGTAGTATGTGTTGGAGGTTAAAAGGGGAGGGGAAGAGAAGGGATGAGGAGTGGGGAGAAGGGAAGAGTGGGAGTAACAAGTCATGCTGCTGCCAGATGGAAATGTAAGGCCAACTTGTGTACACTTTGGCAGTTGGCCCAAAGTTCTCTGCCAGAGAACCAGTACAACGTGAAGTATTTGCCTTAGACACTAAAGTCATCACTTAGCAATTTAGTTTTGGGAAATCACAGACACTTTGGGGATAGATCCATGTCTTGAAGCCATTGGGGGTATGTAAGAAGCTTTCAATTCAATAAAAATAAAAATTTATTTTTCTACAATGTGCTAAGCAATTTATACCATCATTTCATCTTTAGACAGTACAGCTCTTAAGCCTGTCTGAGATGGATAGAAATCTCCTTTTACCAAAACCTTTTATGGTTAGAGACCATACCATTTCCTTCAGTGATCTTCACAGAGAGAAAGTATTTTATTATCAAGCAATCAATATCCTTCAGATTGCAATTTGCCCGTGGATGGCCCAGTTCCTATTAATGGAAATTGTCTCAAAACAATTTATATTTTAGGAGGTTATATTACTTAGTGGAATAAAGAGTAAGTTCCAGCCCCAAAGACTTGGCATTAAAAATTATTTTATTGGATGTGTTGTATTATTTTGAACATTATTTATTGATATATCTAAAAGGCCTAGAAATATTTCTCTGAATACTGGTAAAATGATTTTGAAGTATTTTATAAAAAAAATTATCAAAAGCTTCTTTAATAAATATCAGTTAGGATCACTTGCCTTCCATTTTCTGTACATTGTAACAAAGGAAATTCGCACTAGATTTCTTTGCCATTGATCCATTTTGCCTGGTACACTACAAAGTATATGTAACTTGAAGTCTACAGAGACCTCAGTTCAGATATCCCAACACTTAGAGAGAAAATTACCTAATGTGTCTAGGTCTCAGTTTCCTCATTTGTAAAGTGGTGATGATAATATTTTTAGTACCTAACTCCCAGGATTGTTAGGTGATAGGGACTGGTTCACTGTGATTTCACTGTTCACTGTCCCAAGTGTGGATATTTCCTCTCCAGTAGCAAGTCAACACCTTCTCTGAGACTTATAATCTTGGATAGCTGACCTCCCCCACCCAACTTTTCTCAATTATAAAGAATACTTCAGTGATTAAATATTTTTGATTCTTCAGATATGGCAGCTTTTAGAACATTGAAAAGCTAAGTAATTTGACTAGAGTAATACTTCCAGTATATGTCTAAGGTAGGACTTGAACCCAGGTCTTTCAGGTTTTGAATATGGCTCTCTAGGTACTATGCCATGGTTGTTTTGAAGATAAAATAATATACCATTTATTTGTAAAGCACTCTGTATGCATATCTTAAAGTTATATACATATATATGCATACATATATACACATATAAACTATATATATGTACATATATATATATATATATATATATATAAACATAATACATATCTCTATCTGCCTGATGTTTTTAACCTAATGTGTTGAATATCGTTAAGTTGTTGTTTTGTGTGTTTTTGTTGGTTATTTTTTTAAGGCCTGCTGCATGGCAGTGAATCTAGGCTTTATTCTCTTCAGAGGCAAAAAACCCACTTATTGCACACCACCTCAGAAAGCTCAAGCTGGGATAGAAATCAGACCTGACAACGTTTCAGTAGATTCTAGATCTGACCAAATACAAGCTAGCCATTCTCCTTCTCCTAGCAAAATGATCTCAGTTTCAAAGAGTGCTGTGGTGCCTGAACACCTTTAATCTCAGAATATCCGGACTTGGCAGCTCAGCATTTTCAAGAAAATGCCATATGCTACTCCTATATCTGTATAAATTGCATTATGGAATATCCAAAGCACGTAACTGAAAGAGGATTGTGCTGTTCAAAGTAAATTTTTTTTTAATACAGGTTTCATTCTTTAGAGCTGTTTCAGTGAGTTGGGGATAAAGAAGGCTAGAGGCATATATTTGCCAATGAACTTTTTTTTTAAAGATAGCGTAAGACCAGAATAACAAATTAGACTATTTTTAATGAACTGTCAGTATCTGAAAGTAATATCTTAACACTTTAGGCCAAAACCATCTTCCTCACCAGACCCAAGGCTGATGTTTTATGGTATAGATGTACACTAACCTCATAAAAGTCTGCCATATATTTCAGAGATCTCAGGAAGTCTACTATTTGTCACGTACTATTGCCCTTTAAAATGCTGCGGTTAAAAATGTTGGAAATTGAGGGGATGCCCATCATGTGGGGAATGGCTGAACAAGCTGTGTTGTATGAATGTAAAGGAATACTATTGTGCAGTAAGAAATGATGAACAGGCAGATTTCAGATTCTGATGCAAAGTGAAATGAGTAGAACCAGGAAAACATTGCACACAGTATCAGCAACATTGTGTTTGATCAGCTATAAATGACTCAGCTCTTCTCAGCAACACAGTGATCCAAGACAAGTATAACGGACTCATGGAGAAAAATGCTATCCACATCCAGATAAAGAACTGATAGATTCTGAATGCAGATCAAAACATATTTTTTTCACTTTATTCATTTTTGTGTTTTTCCTTTTGATCTGTTTCTTCTTTCACAACTGTGACTAATATGGACATATGTTTTACATGATAGCACATGTATGACTATATCCAATTGTCTGCCATTTTCGGGAGAGGGGAAGGAAGGAGAGAGAAAAATTGGAAACTCAAAATCTTGTAAAAATGAATGCCAAAAATGTCTTGACATGTAATTGGGAAAAATACTATTAAAATAAAAATAAAATACTGCTGTTATTGTTTGTGTAGGGGCTATTCTTTTTATTGAGAATAATACAGTAGAATAGAGTGAAGAAAGAATAAATGGGTTAAGAGGATTTTTGTCATACTGGCATTTCTGAATCTTTAGTCTTGAGTTATAGATTGCAAAACCACTACAAACCCATGCCCCCCCTTTTCCTTGGTGACCTTTATGAAGCAGCATAATTAATCATGGCAATATTTTACAATAATTTCTGTGAGGAATGATTTGCTTTTTTCTTGTCTCCAAAGTGACAGATTGCTCAGGTTGAAACTCTAATCAGGTACCCTCTTGCCACCGACAGTGTCATATTTCAATGAATGTTTCTGTTGCATTCATTCACTTGATTGATAATGGTTGAGGTAGAGCAGAATTAAAAATTAATTAATTTGAGTGAATAGGTAATCAAGTGGACTGAGTTGCTCTTTTGAGATGCTAATAGATCTATTCCCAGGCCCACTCTGACCAGCTGATGCTCTGGAATACATAACAGCCACAGTAGGGAAAAATGGCAATGAGACACAGCTAAGAGAAAGGGTCAAGAGTTTGACATCTCATGCAGTGGGGCCAAAGCCAGGAGCTGTTGCTTTTGACATTTCAGTTTAGGGGGAAAACCCCAACCTGTTCAGATTGTTAAAATAGTGTTACTAATGCAACTTTACTATGAAACCTCAGTCCAAGGACAGTGATGAGAGCCTCCAGAATCTGTTTGTTTTTCATGCAAATGGTACTTTTAAACATCTTTTGGGTTGTTCTTCTTATTAGTAAATCCTTCACTGACTTTTTCATGGAGTAATGCATGATGAGGATGACAGTTCTGGAAAAATCTTACCTTGGCATTTGGAAATGCAAGGTCCAGATTCATGCATTTAACTCATTAATGACTAAAGTGTTTTTAATGCTACTAAATATAAATATTTTCTATCAACAAGTAATTGTTTTGCACATCCGATACTGTACAAATATGACCTCTTTTAGGATACATCAGAAATAGCAAATTTACAAATTAGCTTAATTAGCCTGTTATTATTTGCCCCACAAAAGTACTCTTCATTTTGCAGAATGTTTTATAGTAGTGTCCCTACAAAAGATGAGCTCTTTTGCTGGCCTTCGGCACAATTTTGTAAAATTCTTCACAAAGAGGCTGAGGCCCTGAGAAACTTAAAACCAGAATGTAAAGATTCACTTACAATTAGTAATCAGTTAGAATAGAAGGTCAATCATTTCTTAATGGGGAAAAAATAATTTGATTGATAATGATTCACAGTTACATCGTATTTTCTTCAGAACAATTTTCTGGAGTAGTACCACAGTTTTTAATCCTTACGCAAAAGATGAGCCTTAGAGATTTTAGGTACCCACTTTCGTAGCAAGTGCTGTGTGAACCAGGACCCTGAAGCTGGGTTTCCTTACTCTTAATTGAATTACTTCTCCTACTTCTGCTTCTTAAAAATAGGCATAAATTTCAGAAACATATTTATTATATAAATTAAATTAAGAAGAAAAACCTGCTTCAGAACTGAGGTGATAAAGGAATCGAGGGATAAATGTTGTATTAGAGTTACTATTTTGAAAAACTAAAATTGTTCATTTCTTTTCCCATTCTTTCACATTGCTCAAGAGCTCCTTTTACTAGTTAAAATAGACCTTGACAGCCTCAGTTGTATGACCCAGTATGATGGCACTGTTTAGTATCCTTTCGTTCTCTTTGTCTCATGCCAATATATTTTTTTCTTTTTTTTTAATTTATTTAGTATATTTAGTTTTCAGCATTGATTTTCACAAGAGTTTGAAATACAAATTTTCTCCCCATTTCTACCCTCCCCCCCACTCCAAGATGGCACATATTCTGGTTGCCCCATTCCCCATTCAGCCCTCCCTTCTGTCACCCCACTCCCCTCAAATCCCCTTTTCTCTTCCTTTCTTTAGGACAAGATAAATTTCTAGGCCCCATTGCCTGTGTATCTTATTTCCTAGTTGCATGCAAAAACTTTTTTGTTTGTTTGTTTTGGAACATCTGTTTTTAAAACTTTGAGTTCCAAATTCTCTACCTTCTTCCCTCCCCACCCACTCTCCCTAAGAAGGCAAGCAATTCAACATAGGCCACATGTGTATCATTATGTATAACCCTTCCACAATACTCATGTTGTGAAAGACTAACTATATTTTGCTCCTTCCCAACCCATCCCCCTTTATTGAATTTTCTCCCTTGACCCTGTCCCTTTTTGAAAGGGTTTGTTTTTGATTACATCCTCCCCCTATCTGCCCTCCCTTCTATCATCCCCCCTTTTTTATCTTCTTCCTCCTTCTTTACTGTGGAGTAAGATACCCAATTGAGTGTGTATGGTATTTGCTCCTCAGGTCAAATCTGATGAGAGCAAGATTCACTCATTCCCCCTCACCTGCCCCCTCTACCCTTCCTACAGAACTGCTTTTTCTTGCCACTTTAATGAGAGATAATTTACCCCATTCTATCTCTCCCTTTCTACCTCTCTCAGTATCTTCCTCTCTCCTCCCTTAATTTGATTTTATTTTTTTAAATATCATCCCTTCATATTCAACTTACCCTGTGCCATCTGTCTATATATAAATACATACATATACATACACACACACACACACACATTTACATACATACCTATATATACCCATATATATACATACCTATATATATATAGGTATGTGTGTGTGTGTATATATATATATATATATAGGTATATATAGGTGTATATATATGTGTGTGTGTGTGTGTGTGTGTGTGTATGTATATATATATTTATATATATGCATATTCCCTTCAGCTACCTTAATACTGAGGTCTCATGAATTATACACATCATCTTTCCAAGTAAGAATGTAAACAAAACAGTTCAACTTTAGTAAGTCCCTTGGGATTTCTCTTTCTTGTTTACCTTTTAATGCTTTTCTTGATTCTTGTGTTTGAAAGTCAGATTTTCTGTTTAGCTCTGGTGTTTTCACTGAGAAAGCTTGAAAGTCCTCTATTTTGTTGAAAATCCATATTTTGTGTTGGAGCATGATACTCAGCTTTGCTGGGTAGGTGATTCTTGGTTTTAATCCTAGCTCCATTGACCTCCGGAATATCGTATTCCAAGCCTTTCGATCCCTTAAGGTAGAAGCTGCTAGATACTGTGTTATTCTGATTGTGTTTCCAAAATACTCAAATTGTTTATTTCTGGCTGTTTGCAGTATTTTCTCCTTGATCTGGGAGCTCTGGAAGTTGGCAACAATATTCCTAGGAGTTTTCTTTTTGGGATCTTTTTGAGGAGGCGATCTGTGGATTCTTTCAATTTCTATTTTACCCTCTGGCTCTAGAATCTTAGGGAAGTTCTCCTTGATAATTCCTTGAAAGATGCTATCTAGGCTCTTTTTTTGATCATGGCTTTCAGGTAGTCCAATAATTTTTAAATTATCTCTCCTGGATCTATTTTCCATGTCAGTGTTTTATCCAATGAGATATTTCACATTGTCTTCCACTTTTTCATTCCTTTGGTTCTCTTTTATAATATCTTAATTTCACTAGCTTCCACTTGCTCCAATCTAATTTTTAAGGTAGTATTTTGTTCAGCAGTCTTTTGGACCTCCTTTTCCACTTGGCTAATTCTGCCTTTCAAGGCATTCTTCTCCTCATTGGCTTTTTGGAGCTCTTTTGCCATTTGAGTTAGTCTATTTTTTAAGTTGTTCTTTTCTTCAGTATTTTTTCAGTATTTTTTTGTGTCTCCTTTAGCAAGTCCTTGACTTGTTTTTCATGGTTTTCTTGCATCCTTCTCATTTCTCTTCCCAATTTTTCCTCTACTTCTGAGAAACTCAATCCTTTTTGAGTTCTTCCATGGCCTGAGACCAGTTCACGTTTTTCTTGGAGGGTTTTGATGTAGGCTCTTTGACTTTGTTGACTTCTTTTGGCTGTATGTTTTGATCTTCTTTGTCACCAAAGAAAGATTCCAAAGTCTGAGACTAAATATGAGTGTGTTTTTGCTGCCTGGCCATGTTCCTAGCCAACTTACTTGACCCTTGAGTTTTAAGTCGGGGTATGACTGCTTGAAGAGTAGAGAGTACTTTGTTCCAAGCTTGAGCGGATGTGCTGTTGTTTTCAGAGCTATTTCTATACAGCCTGCCATACCAGCACTCCTCCTTCCCCACGAACTGCCAACCAGGACCTGAGGAAAATCTTAAGCAGGCTCTGCACTCCTGCTCTGACCTGCCACTTAATTCCTCACACCAGGTGGGCCTGGGGCAAGAAGCAATTGCAGCTGTAGTTCTTTAGCTGTACCTCCCAGCTGCCCCCAGGGCGGCTGCCAAACTGGGAACTCCTTCCACTCTTTTCCCGCAGCTTTTCCCACTAACCTTCTCTGTTGTCTTTGGTGTCTGTAGGTTGAGAAGTCTGGTCACTGCCACAACTCACTGATTCAGGGCACTAGGACTTTTTCTGCCTGGCTCCTGGTCTGGTTGGTCCTGCTGCTGCCCAAGCTGAGCTGAGCTCCCCTGTGCTCCCATCTGCTCCCAGCTCCGTGCACGATAGACCTCACCCAGCGACCATTCAGGTTGTCCTGGGCTGGATCCCTGCCTCCCTCTGCTATTTTGTGGGTTCTGCAGTTCTAAAATTTGTTCAGATCCATGTTTTGTAGGTTTTTGGAGGGACCTGGGTGGGAGCTCACACAAGTCCCTGCTTTCCAGCCACCATCTTGGCTCCGCCCCCTCACCAATATCTTTTCTAAAGGATGATGAAAAAAGAGTGATTAGTTGTGTCTCCCAATATCTAGTGGTCTCCAGTACCATTCTAGTGAGTGTTTTCACATCATTCATTAAGTAGGTGATCATCTTAGTGGTGTTTGACTTCCTGTGACTCAGTGGGAGATTACTGAAAAGTTGATTACCATCTTAGGTGAAATATACGTAGGACTGCTCTGATGCATAAAGCAAAGTTCACTTTATCCTTAAAGTCACTTTTACTATTTTCTAGCAGCCTTGAAAATAAAGAAACCCCTAAACTGACAACTCTTTGTACAAATTATGTTTTTTTAAGATTTTCAAAAAGGCACATTTGGGGGAGCAAAACAATACCAGCCAATAATGCAAATGTTTATTTTTGTTCACAAAACAGTTGAATGTTGAAATCTTTAAAAAAAAAACAGTAAGAAAAGAAGTGTCATTATGTTTTCTAAGCCTAAGTCACATGTGGTGGAAAGTGCTTGCTGAAAGAGAGGAATGGGAAAGGGTGGAGCAGGAAATACTCATAGTAGTTAGAGCTGAGGGAGAGAGAGGAGGCCAGCTAACTGTGCTGTGTGCGAGTGAGTTTGTGGTAAGGCCCCAGGTTATGGGGTAGAGTGGTTCTCTGTTGTGATAATGTGTATTAACCTCTATGATATTTGAAGGGATTGGACTTCTAGGTTTTGGGATTGGGTTTTCAGGTGTCTGAATAAATTTTTTGCTTCTGTCTTCTATAGGGAGAGTCTGTCATATTTTGCAATTCAGAACCATTCCAGCATACTCATAATAGTTGCAACTGTTGTGAATATTGCTTTGGCGATATAATATTCTAGAGGTAACTTCAAGATAACTCTAATTCCTAAGCCCTAGTCTCATTTTCTTTGCTTCAGAAAAATTAATTACATTTCTCTACTTTAGGAAAAAACTTCTCTTTGCATGTAACAACATTTGATCTCAATAAACTTGGGCTTATTCTTTCAAGGTACTTCCTTAATCAATTAAGTTTATGGAGGACAATGGGAGACTTGGCAGAGTTAAAAACCAAACTTAATGCAAATCAAATTTAAAGCTGATAGGCTCCATCTAAGCGAGGTATATGTGAAATATGAGCTCAGAATTTCGAGAGTAATTTCAAGTCAAGAAACACAATTCTCTTGAAACTGTCTTTCCCGATACAGATTAAAAGCCATAGTCTCCTCCTGTTGAAAATAACCTCTTGCTAGGAAATGTACTGATACTGAAATTAAAGCTTCATGATTACAGGAAATATAAGAATGAATGTAACTTCAAATAATAGTCAAATCTTTTTGCTTTTACACTGAAATTTAAGATCTGTCAGTGTTTCTTTTATAGCCCTTATTTTCTATGCCTTATAATTCCTGGAGTAGGCTGAATTCCCAAAGGATTTGGGTGGAAATTTGCCAAACCTATTTTTCACCCCAACACTGCGTTTATGTCACTAGGCTTTTTTTTAACACCTTTTTGCCCATTTTTGATTTACAGGAGCATGAAAACATTTTCACTTCAGAAAAAATTAAGATACTTTTGAAATAAAGTTTTAAAAAATTAAGACACTTTTTAAAAAATTAGACACCTAGTCTTGCTGGACTTCATTATGCAATACTCTCATCTCCAAGCACATTTGTATACAAATTTAAATATACACATACATGCACATTATAATGGAAAAGTAAAGATCTTAGAAATTTAACTTTATTTTTCAGATATCAAAACAAGTCTTTTTTAATCTTACCATAATGTCATTGTTACTTTCTGTGTGTTATTCTAGTTTTATTATTTTACAGATTTAAAGCTAGTTTATGGTAAAGCTAAAAGAATGAATCTGAAATGATCCTTCATATTTGCATAGATGCATATTTGCTTTGTGAGGTAGACAGTAACAAATGCAAGGTAGAAGAGTTTCTAGTAAAAGTATCTAAAACTAAATAAAAGGTTCCTTTCATGCTGCGCTTAAAGCATTAGTCTGACATTATTTTAACAGAAAATTGTGGAAAATTTATTTTCCTTATGTTTTCTCTTTATCTTCACTGATATGTTTCAAGTTTAGTAAAGAGTCAAAGGATGAATAAATTATGTACCTTAAAAAATCTTTGTATGATTCCTGAAATTGCCACACTCCAACTCAAATTAAATTGGAAATACACCTATATTGGAAGTGGCCTACTGGAATTTGGGAAAATTTGGAAGGCGCTTGTTAGGAGTGTGCTAATAAATGTTGAACAACCACCTCTGGGGAAGAAGATAAGCCTGGAATACATTTTTAGTTTAATCTACACTATTAACATTTTCTTGAGTCTAAAAATCAACAAAACAATAAATCAAGCCCTGATTTATACTGTGTTCCTCTTTATGAGGCATAAAAGCTCTCAATGAAAATTTTGCAATCAGAATCTGTTCAAGTTGTTTCCAGCACACCTCTGGTGCTCGCATAGCTTTTGAAGACTCTCAGTTCATTATTCTGTAAAAAAAAATATTTTATGCATTTAATTCTGTAATCATAATAAGAACAGATTTTTTGTAAGACATTCTTCAAGAACTAGAAATGTGAGGGAGACAGGGAGACATTTAAGGAAATGATGAAATAGTTTTAAATTTATCATGTCTTTTACTTTAAATAAGTCCTTTTCGAGTGTTAAATACAAGTATGACTATTTCTTCGGATATTTCATGTTCAATTTGACAGATTTTATACTCTGACAGATCTTGAACATTTTTTTCTAAATGTTTGCTTCTGGACACTGAAAAAAAAAGAAGAAAAAAGCATTTGAGGACGTTTTTCTTGGCGGGGGGTAAGGGGGGTTGATACAAGTTCAATTGCAATTAACCCTACAGATGATCAGTTTTGTCCTTATCACTTGGTGTCGCTAAAGTCAATTTGAATAATGAGAGTCACAAATGAGGTAGGAAGATAATAAGGACTTATGAAAGAAAATGTTGTTAAACATTTATATGTCCTTAATAGAGTTGGTTCATTTTATGTAATTATTTAGAACAAACAAGGAAAAAAGTAAACATAAAAGATAATCTTCTGCTTTATTTATTTTTATTTATATAGTAACTTGAATTAATAAAGTTAGGATTCTCAAAAATAGATTAAAATCTTGGCGATTAAAACCACCCAGTCATTTTACTCAGTGTCTTGGAGAAACATTAGTGCAAATAGAGAGAAAAAAGTAAAGATATAGACATGTATTTTTCTACTTAAAAGCATTGAATAACTAAAAAAATTTAAAAGTATAATAATATATATACCTTTTTCATCAATATCAGTGTGTTTTATAAAATATTAGTAGAATCCATTGTATTAATTAGTTTACAAAACTTAATGTGATGAAAATTGAGTACTATAATTACATAAATTCGCTGAATAGGATTTTTTTTTTCATTCTTCACAAATGCAGAACTCAAGATATTCCAAGACTTGATTATATATTTGATAATAGCTTATTTAGGGTGGGGACCTGCAGCCTTGAGGCCACATGTGGCCTTCTAGGTCCTTGGGTGCAGCCTTTTGACTGAGTCCAAGTTTTAAAGAACAAATTCTTTTATTGAGGGGATTTGTTATGTCAAGTTTGAATTTAGTCAAAGGGCTGCACTTGAGAACCTAGAGGGCCACATGTGGCCTTGAGACCACAGGTTCCTCACTCCTGTAAATGATATGAAAAGCATTGAAATCCTACTGATTTACATTATTGTAAAAAATGCTGCTCTACCTTGTTAAGAATAAATTAAGTCACATTTTTCTGAAGTGTTAATTATATTTGATGATCTGTGTCCTATAGGTTCAAATGTTTACATCATGAAAAATATGTTTCTGACTGCTAACTATTATACCAGAGGGATGTGTAGAAACCATTAAATAGATTTTATTTCAGTTTAGGTGCCCAGAGGTGAATGGGCAAAATTTCCAGAGTCAACTTTCACAATACTTTGAAGATTAAAGAAAATTAAGAGCATCCTGATAAACAATAATTTTTCTTAAAAATTGGGGTTTTTGGGGGGAAGGAGAGATACCACAAGAGTTTTAGAGTTGTGAGTGTTCACTGACATTGTGCTTTGACTTCAGAATAATAGAACGAATAAATCAATTTCATCATCTCTTAAGATGTGTTTTTATTGTTTATTTGGTTTTTCTTTTATCATAGCACTATCCTGTGTCCAAGTGAAGTAATAGATATTCTTAATCCTTCTGTAAGGAGATTAAAAAAATCTGACATACTGTTTTATTTTTAAACTGGAGATTATTAGAGTTCTATACTGATTTGCATTTTAGACCCAGTTTGTATCATGACTGAAAGTTGCCTCTATGCTATGCTAAAAGTTAACTTAGAAATTTCTGTCCCAGCAGTAAAAATTACTGGTTTGGACCCTTATTTTATACATTGGAGGAAACAACAACAAAACAAGTATTTTGGATTTTCTGGATGTGAAAAATAATAAAATAATACAATGAGTTAATTCATAATGTAAATTATTTTCTGTCTGATTTCTTCTTTCTTACTTTCTCTCTCTGTCTCTTTAGAGTTTTTAATTGTAGAGAAGGAAACGTGACATTGTGATAGCTCCCTTCATCACATCAGTGTGATATAGGACTTGGATGTCTGTACTGTGTTTCTCTGTTGAATAGATCTAGGCCACCTGCTGGCATACCACTTTGACCCTTCCCACTAGGTTGTGTCAATGATCTTTCAACAGACACAATGAAACCTCTATCATTTCAATGTTCTGTGCTCTGGCAAATCAATTATTTTATGTGTGGATGTGCTAGATAACATTTGCCATTCCACATTCTATATATCATGCAGTCAGCATGTCTTCAGCCGATGTACTTCAATTCTATTCTGAAAAACTTCTAAGGAAAGAGAAATACATACTGTAGTAAGTTGTATTTAGCTTTGACACAGAAAGCCCTCCTCTAGCATTGGAAGGTTTAAATCTGTAATTGGATAATATTTTTCACTGGGTATAGTTGTTCTGATATAATAGCAAACTTTGTGAAACAGTGCTCCCTTTAATGTTGGAAGCGTTTTCTTCTTTAAAGTTGTGCAATGGATCTTTTTGATTAAAATATTACATATTTCTGATTAACACACACACATACATATATACATACATATATGTGTATATATGTATATATGTGTATATATATATATATACATATACACACACACACATATATAAAGACATGAAAAGCTGCTTTTTGGTAAATTTCATGCAGGTTCAAAGTCAAGATGTTCCTTTCCAAGTTTCATTGATAGAGATTATTGTAATGAAATTTGAATAAACTTTTAGTGAACACTAGGTCCTTCAATGCAGAATATAGATATTTTCTGCCTGGGTGTGGTGGTGCAAGCCTATAATCCATGCTACTGGAAAGGCTGGTGCAGCTCTTAAATTCAGGAATTTTGAGTAGCAGTGGGCTAAGCTGACTGGTTGTCTGCACTAAATCCAGTACCAGTATTTTGAATTGCTGGGATTGGGGGACCACCAGGCTACCTAAGGAGCGGTGAAACAGCACACATTGGAGACAGTGAAAGTTAAAGTGCCTGTGCATTGGACCCCCATCAGTGGCCATTGAGCTTTCAGGCTGTACAAGATAAGGAAACTCAGATCCTACACTCCAAAAACCCAAGTTCACATTTCACTGTCAACCTCCAGGTTTTTTTTTTTCACATTTAGGAATCAAAAACCCATTGAAAACAACCTTAGATGACTTTTATGTCCCACAGATATTTATTTAAAAATGTACAATGCATTTTCCTGTGAGCTATGGGGAATATATAAAGGAGCAAAATGTTACCTCCACTCAAAACCCTTCTAAACAGCCTAAGAAGAAACAAAACTATTACCCCTGCAAATACTACGATGACATATTTAAAGAACTAAATAGGAAACTAAAAATTAGTTGAAATAATCAAAAGCTTTTGCAAACTTACAGAGTATAAAACAAATCTGCAAAAGTCTTTAAAATTTCTATATAATATCAATTAACCTCAGCAGGAAGAAATAAAAAGAGAAATTCCACAATAAATTAATACAGAATACACAATATACTTGGGAGTCTACTTTTCAAGATATAAATAAGAACTACATAAACACACTTAGCAAATTGGCAAAGATGACAAAAATATGGCAAAATTCAATATTTTGAAGCATGGAAAGACAGGCACATTGAAGTATTGTTAGTCAAAAAAATTTTAGAAACCATTTGAAATTGTTCAAAGGAAGTTACTAAAATTCCATATTTTTTGACCCAGAAATTTTTTAAAATTTATTTATTTATTTATTTTTAGTGCTCAACATTCACCTCCATAAGATTTTGAGTTCTAAATTTTACCCCCTTCCTTCCCTCACTCCTCCCCAAGATGGAGTGCAATCTGATATAGGATATACATATACATTCCTTTGAAACATATTTTCACATTAGTCATGTTGTAAAGAAGAGTTAGAACCAATGAGAGGAACAATAAAAAAGAAGAAACGAGAGACAGACAGACAGATAGACAGACAGAAAGAGCAAATAGCATGCTTAGATCTGCATCCAGACTCCATAGTTCTTTTTCTGGATGTGGATTGCATTTTCCATAATGAGTCTTGACATTGCTATATTTTAGACAAAAGGCAATTAAGGCAATGAGGATAGAAAAGAAAGAACAGCAGTGAGAGAGATTTTGATAAGGAAAATTCAATAAGATTTGGTAACTAATCAAGACAGGAGTCAAGAAGGAGGGAGAGAAAGGGGTAAAAGATAACTGTGAGCTTTCAATCCCGGTGAACAACGGTGGCACCCAGTACATGATTGCCTTTTACATCTCATGTTTTTACCAAGGTGGGCTACTTGCCATTCTTGGATCAGAAGATGATCCCCATTGTCCATCATTTGTGCCCTGTACCTGGAAAGCCTACTTTGTCCTTCACTACTTCTGGCCCATATATCTTATCCACAAGCGCATGGCCCCTTATAGAATTGTTCAGGAAGAGTGGGCACATTCCTTGTTTCTCACTGCCCCTATTCTAGTACCATCACTTATGGTTGGAGGGGATGGTAGGTACAAGGGGAGGTTGTATTTGTGTAAATATGGAAGTGAATTGTTCATGTTTAGAGGCAGCAGTGAAGGAAGCATTAATAGACCAAAGGAATTTGATGAGGAAAGACATAGAATTAGAGAGAAAGAGGAAGGGGCACTTTCCTGGAAGAGATAAGAAGTGATAGGATCTAAGCCTAAGGCAAAATTAGAGTGGTTGGCCTTGCCAAGGAGAATGATCACCTTTTTCTGAAAGATGGAAACAAAGGATTCATGGAGGATGATGCAGAGGCTCTCCTGAGATACGGGGTAGGGAAAAGTTAGCAGCGCAGTGTGAATGTCCTTGATTTTTGTAAAGCACTTTGCAAACCTTAAACTATCATAGAAATGTTAGCTATAAACAACAACCTTGTCATCTCAAGTAAGTGTGAGATGTCCTTTGCTGAGGTGGAAGGCAAAGTTGCTCTCTGGAGGAGCCTGAAGAGATAAGAAAAAGCATATGCTAGAATAACTGAGGAAAACAGAAATTGCCTTGTGATCATGCAGGCCTCGCTTAATTAGGTACCACAAATATGTAAAGGAATCAGTCAGCAGGGTAGCTTACATTAATGTTAGAGAAGACAGAAGGCAAGGGTAACCCAGAGTTAAAGTTTGACAAAGCAGGAGTAGGGATAGGACAAAGGCGTGAAGAACTCAAGGGCAGAAGGTAATGTGAACTTTTTAAAGGAAGGGACAGTGACTTACTCATCTTGTACACAGTTATAAGATTCAGTTAATTTGTGTAGAATCATAAACATCGTCAGTGGTTTATAATTGCTTCTCTCTCCACAAGATGATTTTAAATATCAGATGACCATATCTTAGTTTAATATGTATCAGTATTTTATTGTTATTTTGGAGGTAAATATTCCTAACAATAAAGAAGTAATATATGTAGTGGAACTTGCTTTACTCAGATAATCTGTTCCTATGATGTGTGTAGAGCAAAATATTTAAGTTGGTTGGCTCATAAAAGTCTATAGTAACTCTACAATTCTAATATTCAAAGAGACAAGGAAATTGATTTGTATTATGAAGTTGGTTAGGTAGTTCATTATTGAAAAAATTAGTGTGCTAAATTCTTTTTGTAAAGCAAATTTTGCACAATTAGTTTGTAATTTAGCTATTTTTAAAATATGAATTATATATATGTCTATCTCTCTATATATCTAGACATAAATATATAGATATATTCTTAAAGTCAAGCATACCAAGATGAAAATAGAATGTAGCATAACAGAAAAAGAATTCTGACTTTCATTATAAGTCTTTGTTTCTGAAGATCTTGTATTCATGAATAATAAATTATCAATGGAAAAATATGCCAGACTTATAGGTACATTTCTTTTAAGGGAAGAAAGATTTGCAAAATAAATATGATTCATGCACATTTCTTATAGCTCAAGTCATTTCCAAAGTTCCATGTATGCTTGCCAAAAACAATGATAATTAATGCTTCATTGAATCCTTTAAGAAATGTTGGATTCTAGGGCTAGTTATACCCACATTATAAACCTGCACTTGTGCTTTCAGATAAATAAAAGTCTTTCCATAGTTTTAGTTCTGTTTGTAGAAGATTGTTTAATGTAAGAAGTAAAGATGTAAAGGAGTTTTATAAAATAAATCTGCATTAAACAGATACACCTTGACTGTATGTATATGTGTGTGTGCATATATGTGTGTATCTTTCCTAGCTTCCCAGATTTGTGATATATTGAACTTTTTTTTCTATTCATTTATTCTTTGACTATTTCAGAGTTTTGTCTTTCCTAAGAAAGGAGAGGTCAGTATGGATACAATATGTTTTGCAGTGATCTCATGGTATATAGTTAGACTTATGATGTGTAACATGTTTTCTGACGTTTTCCCCATTGCAATGATCTTAAACAAAAAATAAAACATGTCCCGAATTATTAGCCTAGGAAAAGGTTAGATGGCTTAGTCTTTCCTCTAATTGATTTAGGTAAGGAATGTTCAATTTTTCTCTCCCTTTTCCTTTCTTTATCATCTTCCCCATTCCTAAACCAGTCTGTCTTTCTTCCCCAGGTACTGTTTAGTTATTCTAAGCAATGGATTAAGATTTATGTATTGACGAATAGAGAGGGGAAACTTTGGTTAAAAGGAATTCTGCAAATGATACTATTGATCCCAGCAGGAGTTACTGACTTTCCTCCACTTAAGGGTAAAGTTTTTCTCATTGATAACCGTAAATTTTATGCTGTAACAGTCATTCTCTTTTTGCTTTTTCTTTAATGGGCTATAATCACCTTTCCTTAACAGTTAAATCCTTCAAATACACAATTATGAGTGATTTATTTTTTGTTAAATATTCTCTTGCTTTTGTTGGAAAGGATATATAAATATATGTACCTATAATAATTTAAAGGATTCAAATAATGATGTGTATATTTTTCTCCTCACAGAGCATTCATTCTTTTAAGAGAGAGGAGAGAAGATCACATAAAATTTGTAGTTTTAGGGAAGCCTATATTCTTTTGAAAGAGGAAAGGGCTGATCACATAAAATTTATAGGCTTAGGGAAGCTTTTAATCATTAGAACCTGTGTCAGTTCACTTAGTCTCTCTGGAGAGATGTAATATGACTTTAACTTGAAAAAACATGCGTGTAATCAAGGAACACAGGTACAAGAATAGAGATCATTTGTTAATTTCTTATTGAAATTTAAATTCATAAATAGTTTTAATTGAGAAGTTCCTTTGCTAGGAATGTTTGCTTATATACTAATTAATAAAGTGCTACCTTTATCATTGAGTAATTAAAGTACCGTAATGAGCTATTTTTAAGTAATACAGAGAAGTTCTTAAAAGATGAAAGAAGGGGAAAATTGGAAAGTCTAGATTGATTTTTGCCATAAGAGAATTTCATGGCGAGGTCTCTTTGGTTTAGGAAAAAAATGAGCCATTCCACAGTAGCTGAAGTATGTGATATGTTATGCACATGGTCTTACTTTTAAGCTATTTGTTGTGGTAGCTGATAGATGCATTAAAGCTAATATACTTCATTTTTTTTCAAGAAACTTAATATTGAAGAATTTTTAACCTCTTATATGGAGATTGAGTAGACCACTTTAAATATTTTAAAGTACTTCCATCTACTTCCTTTAGATGATGGTACTAACATTTAGGAATGATTCCTAAGAGAATGGTAAGCAACATTTCCTATTTTATCTTTAGCCTCTTAGACTTATAGGCCTCTATCTCTGAAATCACAGCATGGTACAGTGCATAGAGCTCTGGAGTTGGAGTTAGTTATGTGGCCGTGTTCAAATCATTTAACTTCTCTGGAATTCAGTGATTATGCTGTGGCCTATTTTCCTAGAGTCCGACTGCTACATATTCCCCTTAGGGTTCTAGGACACCTTGAGGTCTCTCCGTGGCCTCCCTCCTATTGTTGGGGGCCAGTGACTAGTGCCCTACGTCCATGTAACCACTTAGCACTGATTGGCTTTTACAAAGGGATGTTCACTTAAAAATATAGCAAGAACAAATTAAAAAAAATTCAACCTCCCAACACTTAAAGGGTGAAATCTCCTCTAGACCACCTCAGACTCTAGGAAGTAGAGAGATTGAGGTTAGTCTCATTTTAACTCAGTTTCTGCATGGTCTTGATCCTACCAACTTGATATCTTTGTCATTCCAGATGAGTACATGTCTCTGTTACCACTGGCCTGAGTCTGAAATGTTACTCCAAATGGTCAATATTTGCTACTTGGGGGATCAATACTACACTGCCTGAAAAACCTAGACTCCAACTCTGAAATTCCTCTGTCTTGTTTACCTGAGGTTTGGAAACTTATGGTCAGAGACTACTCTCCTCACCTGGAATGGGATAAAACAAATGAAAAGGCCAAGGATCCAGTCATTCCTTACTGCCACATGTCCTCAGAGAGAAAAAGGCTCTAAGGCCTCTCCAATTACAACATGATCTCTTCACTAGAAAGCTTGAGCAAAAGTGTCATGGAATTCCGCGCCCCCACCCCCCAGGGTGTAAATGAGGCAAACAAGTTTTGTTTTTTTTTTAATGTTTTCACAGCCAGATCAAAGAAATTCTTCTTCATCATTTGGCTAGCCAAACAAAACCAGTTACAGAATTTCTAAATGTGTCCGTATTCTCCACCGTCTTCCCAACGTACTTCTATTCTACAGAATCACTGCTGTCTTGGAAGCAACATCTCTAGTATCCCCACATACAGAGGTCGCATCAGTCAAGCAAAGGGATGGGATCCATGAGAGAGCTGTACTAAATGACAACTAAGGGCCCTTCCAGATCTAAATCTATGATTCTCAGCATTCCTTGAATATAGTCACCAAAAAGAGCATAAATTTTAAACTTATGTTCAGGTGTTTTGGAAAGCTACTGGAAATTTGATATTTAATAATTAAAATTTTTTCAACTTGGTTTCCTTCCCTCTCCTCCCCTCACTGCCCCACCCCTAACAGAATCATATCTAAAACCAGTGTCTATAATCAATTTTCTATGAAATTGTTAGATATTGGGAAATTTTTATATGTTTAGCATTTTCATCAGTCATGAATTCCTCATCTTGCTGTCCGGGTGATTTGTTCTAACTAAAATATGAAATCTGTTTCTTCATCTGCTGATTTTCATATCAATGCTTTCCACCATTTCTTGGTCTTATTCACAAGAGTGTAACTTTCTACTATACAGTAATGTCTTCTGGATTACTGATCCTTTCTTACTCTGTTTTTATACCTATACTGCATGTACATGTACACTCTCAATTATAACCAGGCTTGGAAAGGGCTTTATGAGCAGTTTTCTCCCTTCTTTTCTTTCCTTTTCAGTTTAAATACCTTTTGATCAATTTTTAAGACTGCATTTAAATGCGTCTGTACAAGCCCTGGTTCAGTTTTGTTCATCCCTGGCCAGTCACATATCATTTCTTCATTTTAATATGTTGATGATCCATCTCATCTTCTTAGTTATCTGCTGCCTCTCAAAATCTGTCTTTTTTTCAGAAACTACTCCCTTCAATTAGGAGATGAAAGCACCAATTACGTTCTTAAAGTTTTAATTTCCCACCTCTCAGTCCCTCCCTGTTCTCCTACCCTGCACTTCAGTACTGTACAACTTATATCTATTTTGTCATTCATCTTCACACCAGGCAGCAAAAATGTATAGTTGTTAACATGTTTGACAAGGCTTGGGGAAACTCTATATCATGTCTTTGATAGGTACCCCGGAAAGGTGGCGAACTTTTGCATTGTTCATGTTGACAAATAGCCACCTTATTACCTCATGGTTTGTAGTCATCCATCAACCTCCTCATTTTTCCTTTTTCTGACCATTACTAGATATCATTCCCCTAACAGTATTTATGTATTTGCTTTGCCCATCTTTGGAGTAGAATGTTTCCCTCTGAGATAATCCAGCTACCCAATCTGTAGGAAGAACCTTTTAGTCAAGTCTATAAGCATTTATTAAGAACCTACTAGGTACTAGAGACAATGGGCTAAGTGCTGGAGAAAAAGAGAAGGAAAATTTACACACATCCCTCCATCTTCCCCCCACACACACCCTGAAAAAACCAGTTCATGTTCTCAAGGAGATCACAGTCTAATGGGGGAGTCAAGGAGTCAACACGCACATAGTTATAAGACACAAAGGACAAAGAAGAGATGATCTCAGAGGAAGTACCCTAGGATTAAAGAGGACCAGAGCAAACTTCTTTCAACTTTAGCTGAGATTTGAAGGAAGCCAGGAAACAGACATGAGAGGAAAGAGTTCCAGGCATGGGGTGCAGAAGTGAAAATGACGAGTGTCCTGTGCAAGGAATTGCTAGGAGGCCATATTTTCAGTTTCAGAAGGAGTGAGAGGTGGGAAATGAAAACTTTAAGAACATAATTGGTGTTTTCATCTTTACTCCTAATTGAAGGTAGTAGTTTCTGAAAAGAAAGCCAGATTTTGAAAGGGAGCAGGTAACTAACTGAAAACTGGATTGTAGAATAGGTAAGAGGAAGGGGCAAGTTTATGAAGGGATTTAAAAGTCAACCAAATATTCACAGGCCTTTCTTTTACCCTTTCTTTTCTTTGTCACATATGTCTACCCTTAAAACATCCAATACAATTAGTTAAAAAAATCTCTTCTTTCATTTCATTTTTTTGTTTCTTCATGAGGCATTTCTTTTATGCTTTCATGGAACACTTTAATCATCCTGATAATTTGAAAATTAGAGATGCCTTTGTCTGACTCTTTTACTTTCTCCCGTAGTGATGGACACCAAAGCGCACTCTGCTCTATGCCATAGATATAACCTGGTGCAGCCGTAAACAAAACATTCTCTCTGTTGTTGTTTTGTCAGTTAGCAGTGTTTGATTCTTCGTGACCGCATTTGGTATTTTCTTGTCAAAGATACTGGAGTGATTTGACACTGCCTACTCCAGCTCATTTTACAGATGAGGAAACTGAGGCAAATGGGGTTGAATGACTTGTGCAGAATCATACAGCTAGTAAGTGTCTGAATCTGGATTTGAACTCAGGTCCTTGTGTCTTCAAGACCTTATTTACTTCAAGACCTCTTATTTACTGTACCATCTAGCTAACCCATTGCCTCTTTTGGTCCCTGCAAAATTATCCTTGCAGTCCATACTTCTCTAAAGCAAGATGCTTGCTTAGTCCTTTAATAGGATCATAAGCAAAGAAGTTCATAAGATCATAGATATGCAGCTGAAAAGAGCCCTTGCCTCAGAGGCCTTCTACTGCAATCCCTCCATTTCACAGATGAGGAAACCGAGACCCAGAGAGGTTAAGTGGCTTGCTGAAGGTCCTACAGATAGTAAGTATCAGGGGTGGGATTTGAGTACAGGTCTTCTGTCTTCAAGGTCATTGATCTATCCAGGGTACCATATTACCTCACTAGGCATCATCATCATCATAAGGGACTTCTATATTGTACTTTTCTTTCATCTGAGCCTCATAACAAACCTGTAAGTTAGATATTATAGGTATTATTCTTGTTTTACAAATATCAAAGCTGAAAGTTGAAACATTTGCTGATAGCACACAGTTAAAACCTAACTGCTCTTAGCAAACCCTTGTGTAGAAACCTATCTGCTTATAGGAAAACACCACTTGTTTTCCATGCCTATTTGCTGTACTTTCAAGTCTGAACAACTAATGAATGTCAATGTCAATGAATGTTGAGTGTCAAAAGTAAAGATAGGCCTCAGCTAAAATTGCAAAATTTTAGAAGCATCGATGAACAATAATAACATTTCCTAAGATTTGGAGAGAAATATTTCAACTTCTCCATAAGTCTGTTTTATTTTTTTATGGAGGCATGATGCTATCATGAAAAGATCACCACAGTCCAGTAAATCGCTCTCAGCCTCAGTCTACTTATTTCTAAAATAGAGTAGGTGAAGAGAGTAGGAGATAAAGAAATTAATCCAAACTACTTCTTAGTTCTGTTCAACCTCTCATGGTCTATGATTCTGTGTTTTCATGAATCACAAGTCAGCATACATCTTAAGCTCTATGCTTATGAACAATATTTGGACAAATATTTCATTATTTCCTTTAAATACATATTGCCAAGTTTGACAATGATTGTTATATTTTCTATAATTTTGAATGAGCAAACCACTTAGTTACCAATCCATTCTGTCATGATGCCTTTTTTTACCTGATGGTTAAATTTAATTTGTTCACTGGTCAATCAATTTTGTAAGCAGCATCGATGGCAAGACACACAAGACTATTCTGTAGTCACAAAAATTGTAAAAGGGAACAGACTAGTACATTCCAAAATCACAGGACTCTAACTTCAACCCACAATGACAGCCAAATAAAATGATCAGTTAAAAAAAGGGGAATTTCAAAAAAAGACGAGTGTCTGAGCTACTGGGGGGAACAATTTTTTTTTATTTTTTTAATTTTATCATTTTTATTTAACATTTTAGTTTTCAACATTGATTTCCAAAAGAATTTAAGTTACAAATTTTCTCCCAATTTCTACCCTCCCCCCCATTCCAAGATGGCTTATATTGTGATTGCCTCATTCCCCAGTCAGCCCTTCATTCTGTCACCCCACTCCCCCCGCTCCATCCCCTTTCCCCTTACTTTCTTGTAGGGCAGAATAGATTTCTATGCCCCATTCCCTATATATCTTGTTTCCCAGTTGCATGCAAAAACAACTTTTTTTTGAGCATCTGCTTTTAAAACTTTGAGTTCCAAATTCTCTCCCCTCTTCCCTTCCCACCCAACCTCCCTATGAAGGCAAGCAATTCAACATAGGCCATACATGTATGAGTATGTAAAACACTTCCACAATGCTCATGTTGTGAAAGACTAACTATATTTCCCTCCATCCTATCCTGTCCCCCGTTATTCAAATTTCTCCCTTGACCCTGTCCCTTTTCAAAAGTGTTTGCTTTTGATTAGCTCCTCCCCCTATCTGCCCTCCCTTCTATCACCCCCCTTTTTTATCCCCTTCCCCTTACTTTCCTGTGGAGTAAAATACCCAACTGAGTGTGTATATTATTCCCTCCTCAAGTTGAATCTGATGAGAGCAAGGTTCACTCATTCCCCCTCACCTGCCCCCCTCTTCCCTTCCAACATAACTGCTTTTTCTTGCCACTTTTATGTGAGATAATTTACCCTAGTCGATCTATCCCTCTCTCAATATATTCCTCTCTCACCTGTTAAATTTATTTTATTTTTTTAGATATCATCCATTGCTATTCAACTCACCCTCTGCTCTATGTCTATTATCTATATCTATATCTATACCTATCTGTCTATCTATCTATCTATCTATCTATCTATCTATCTATCTATGTATCTATCTATCTATCTATTCCCTTCAACTACCCTAATACTGAGAAGGGTCTCATGAATTATGCACATCATCTTTCCATGTAGGAATGTAAACAAAACAGTTCAACTTTACTAAGTCCTTTATGAATTCTCTTTCTTAGTTACATTTTCATGCTTCTCTTAATTCTTGTACTTGAAAGTCAAATTTTCTATTCAGCTTTGGTCTTTTTATTGAGAAAGCTTGAAAGTCCTCTATTTTATTGAAAATCCATATTTTGCCTTGGAGCATTACACTCAGTTTTGCTGGGTAGGTGATTCTTGGTTTTAATCCTAGCTCCTTTGATCTTTGATATCATATTCCAATGCTTTCGATCCCTTAATGTAGAAGGTGCTAAATCTTGTATTATTCTTATTGTGTTTCCACATATTCAAATTGTTTCTTTCAGCCTGCTTGTAGTATTTTCTCCTTGATCTGGGAGCTCTGGAATTTGGTGACAATATTCCTTGGAGTTTTCTTTTTTGAGATCTTTTTCAGGAGGCCCTCAGTGGATTCTTTCAATTTCTATTTTACCCTCTGGCTCTAGAGTATTAGGGCAGTTCTTGCTAATTTCTTGAAAGATGCTATCTAGGCTCTTTTTTTGATCATGGCTTTCAGGTAGTCCAATAATTTTTAAATTATCTCTCCTGGATCTATTCTCCAGGTCCGTGGTTTTTCCAATGAGATATTTCAAATTGTCTTCCATTTTTTTCATTCCTTTGGTTCTGTTTCATAATATCTTTATTTCTCATAAAGTCACTAGCTACCACTTGTTCCAATCTAATTTTTAAGGTAGTATTTTCTTCAGTGGACCTTCTTTTCCATTTGGTTAATTCTGCCTTTTGAGGCATTCTTCTCCTTATTGGCTTTTTGGAGCTCTTTTGCCATTTGAGTTAGTCTATTTTTTAAGGTGTTATTTTCTTCAGCATTTTTGGGTCTCTTTTTAGCATGTCATTGACTTGTTTTTCACGATTTTCTTGCATCACTCTCATTTCTCTTCCCAATTTTTCCTCTACTTCTCTTACTTCCTTTTCCAAATCTTTTTTGAGCTCTTCCATGACCTGAGACCAATTCATATTTTTTCTTGGAGGCTTTTGATGTGGGCTGTTTGACCTTGTTGACTTCTTCTGGCTGTATGTTTTGATCTTCTTTGTCACCAAAAAAGGAATCTAGAGTTTGAGTTTGAGTCTGAGTTTGTTTTCACTGCGTGTTCATGTTCCCAGGTAACTACTTGACCCTTGAGCTTTTTTGTCAGGGTATGACTGCTGGTAGAGTAGAGAGTACTTTGTCCCAAGCTTTAGGGTCAAAGCATTGCTATTTTCAGAGCTACTTCTGTTCCACCATCACCCCAGGCTCTGTCATGGCAGCGCTCCTCCTCCTCCAAGAACTGCCAACCACGACTGCAATCCAGATCCAAGCAGGGCACAGCAAGAAAACTTGCTTTTGTGCCCACAAAGAGCTCCTTGCAGTCCCACTCTGATCCGCTGCTAGATTCCTCCCACCGTGTGAGCCAGAGACTGGGGAAGCAGCTGATGCTTGAGCTCTGGAAGCAGCCTCAGGAGCTTCCTGCTGCTGCCAGTGCCACTGCTGTACCACCTCCACCACCCCCAGGGCTGGTGGCTGGACAGCTCTCAACTCAATCCCTCATTTTCCCACTAACTTGCTATTTGGCGTTTGTGGGTTGACCAGTTACGGCTGGCTGATTCTGGGTCTGGTCTGTCCCGGCGTGGCCCATACTGGCCTTTGCTCTGCTCCTAGCACCGTGGCATAGACCCTTCCCAGCGACCATCCAGGCTCTTCTGGGCTGGAGACCTGTTTCTCTCTGCTATTTTGTGGGTTCTGCAGCTCTAGAATTTGTTCAGAGCCAATTTTTACAGGTGTTTGGAGGGATTTGCGGGAGAGCTTAAGCAAGTCCCTGCTTTCCAGCCGCCATCTTGCCTATGTAAGTCTGTCACCTCAACTTATTTAGACACACACACCCACTTTTGGTCCACATTCCTTTTGGGTAGCACATGGAAGTCCCCTTGAATGGTGGACTATTGGAGTAATGACAATTCAAACCATGACACCCAGTTTCTGATTCCCATCACTACAGCAGATAATTTACAAGTCAGTATAGTCCACCAGGGTCCTGGTTAGTGACTCTGATGTGATATGGTGACTCCATCCACCTTGAATCCCACTGCCATCAACTGTGGGTAATGTAGAAATCAGGAGATCTCAGAGTATCAAGCTTGTCTTGAGACTTACTGAGTTCAAAGGCAAGAGAGTCCACCCTCACAGGCAGAGACTCCCAGCTGTCATGGTGCTTTAACATGTATTTAAATGCCTACTGTGTACCAGGAACTGTTTTGGGTGCTGGAGATACATAAAAAGACAAAAATAATAAAGCCTCTGCCATCTAGGGGCTTATATTCTATTGGGGAAAAGCAACATGTGTATATACTCATATGTATATATTTTTTATGTTTATAAATATGTACTTATGTATATCTATACAAAATACACAAAAAATGAATACAAGATAATTGGGGAGGGGTCAGGAAGGTGGTACCTGAAGCAAGTGTTTAAGAAAGAAGTGATTTTGGTCTAAGAGAAGAAGTTGAGGATGAGTACCTTCCAATTATGGGAGACAGCACGTGCAAAGTCACAAATATAATAGACAATAGTATGTGGGGAAATGCAAGCACAATTTGGCTGTACCATAGGGGGAATAATGTAGAGTAAGTCAAGAAAGACAGGCTGGGGACAGGTGGTGAAGGTATTTCATGCCAAACAGAAGAGATATTTCCTTCTAAAGGCAATAGGGACCACCGAAGCTTATTGAGGGCTGGAGTGACAGAGGCAGACCTTTGTTTTAGGAAAATCACTTTGGCAATTTTTGTGTAAGATGGCTTAAACAAGGGAGAGACTTGAGGCAAAGAGACCAAAAATAGGTTATTACAATAGTCTAGGAGAGAAGTTTTTAAATTTTTTGATTTCAGGTCCAATTTACACTCTCGAAAATTATTGAGGACTTGCAAAGATGTCTTGTTTGTGTACATTATATTTATTGATATTTAGAAATTATTAGAAATTAAAATATCTTAGTAACACTATGAAAATAGTGTTGACCATTCAGACTCCCTGAAAGGGTCTCAGGGACCCCCAGGGAGCCATAGACCGCATTTTGAGAATTTCTAATCCAAGCAAGAGGTAAAAAAAGGTCTGAAATAGGGTGGTGGCTGTGTGAGTACTGAGAAGGGGTTTTAAGTAAAAGACGTTTTGGAGGCAGAGATAGCAAAATCGGGCAACCGATTGTTATGTGGGGTGAGTGAGAATAAGGAGTTGACGATGATTGTGAACCATGGTGACTAGTGGGTTGGTGAAGCCCTAGGAAAATTTAGGGAAGTTAAAAATGGGATAGGGATGGGTTTTAGAAGAAAGATAGTGATTTCTGTTTTAGACATATTGAAATTGAGACACCTGTGGAAAATCCATTTAGATATGATAGCGGATGAAGTAACCCAGAGAGAGCATATTAAGAGAAGAAAAGAGAGAACAAGAGAGAGACTTGGAGTGCCTATAGTTAAGAGGTGTATGTGAATGATCTTTCAGGAAAAAGGTTTGAGAAGACAAGAAATGAAAGACAGAGCTTTACTGGGAAAACCCAGAAAAGAGGGAATGTCCAGGAGAGGACAGCAGTTGATCAACAGTGTCAAATGCTGATTGGTAAAGGAGCATTTAATAAAAGAGAGCATTGTGCATTATGCTAGTAAATTGGTATGGCTTGAATTGTATTTGGGAAAAAAAGGACATCCATGTGACCTTAAAAATGTCTGCTGATTTCTTGGTTCTATGGCAGAGTCAGACTGGCTAATTAAATATTTAAATCTAATATGATCATTGAAAATTCCCAAAGGTGATAGAAATGTACCACATGATGCATTTTACTTTATGTGTGCTTTTAATGGGTATGGACATAACTGGAAGCCCAATTGTTCAATTAATTAACTTTTCTTGCCAGGATTAAATAGAATTATAGGAGACTGTGTCTCAATGAAGACAGACTACTTATTGAGCAAATATTAGGATTTTTAAGTGGTCTTGATGATATCTTGAAGCCATTTCCCATCCCTGTTGTGTTTGGGTATATGAAATAATAATGGAAATGTAAAAATGGGATTTAATTACATTAAAAAATGTAAATACATTTTCATCTAACAAGCAAACCAGGATTTTAAACTATAATTTTCATTCAAATAATTTTATTTATATTCCCATAAAAATGTTAGATAGCATTTATAAATAAAAATTACTGTTTGCCTCTGGCGTTCTCTTTGTATATGAATCTTTTCACTTAAATTGTCCCTTAGCTTTAGAGAATTATAGATCATAGGACAAGGTACTGGCTGTCTGTTTGGTCAATCAATCATTCAATAAGCATTTATCAAATGCCTACTGTGTGTTAAGAACTGTTGTAAGCTCTGAGAGTTCAAATGAAGACAAGATAGTCTCTCACTTCAAATATTTTATTCTACTAGAAATGTCTGATTCCTATTAGTAAAGGGAAGAAAAAGTCAGAACCCATTTTTTAGAGCTATTAGAATGAATGAAAGTCACTCATGAATTTTTTTCTCTATCTCTGGGAAGAGGTTTCAAACTTTCTCTCTGTAATTTTAACCAAGTCACTTATCTCTATGGATTTCAGCTACCTCATGTGTAAAATGGGAAGTTGGAAAAGATAATATCTAATTTCCTTTACATTCCTAAGTCATATGACTATGATCTAATTATTTCCCTCCATATCCCTTTTGAAGAACTTTTCTTATAAGTTCCAGGCAAACTATACTCTACTCTGGAGAAACAAACAAAAGTCATAGAAATAAAGAATATTAGAGCTGCAAGGTATCTTAAGGGGATAGTAATATTTTTATAGCACCTTAAAAGTTTGCAAAATACTTTGCATATATCTACTCATTTGATCCTCTCAGCCACCCTGTTCATTAGGTGCTGTTATTATCCTGACTTTATAGATGAAGAAAGTGAAGCAGACAAGGGTCAAGTGCATTACCCAGGGTTTTAAGTGTCTGTGACTGGATTCAAGCTCAAGTCTTCTTCACTCCAAGTCCAGTAACACTGAACTTCAATCTCTCTCTCTCTCTCTCTCTCTCTCTCTCTCTCTCTCTCTCTCTCTCTCTCTCTCTTCCTCTCTCCCTCCCTCCTTCTTTACCTGAGGAAATTGAAACCAAGAGAAATGAAATTACTTGTCCAGTAGCAAACCATCCTAATATCATTGCCACAAAAACCTCAGATGAGATTATGAAGAGTTGGACATGACTGAACAACAACATGTGCCAAGCACTGTGCTGAGGACCAAGGATATGAAGACAATCACAGATAGAGAGTTTGATTGGATGTTAGAGGTCATCTAATCCAGCCTCCTCATTTTATGGTTAAGTGATTTGCCCAAGGTCATACATGTAGTCAGTGACACAGTTGGGATTTGAACTTGAATCCTATGATTCCGCATCTAGAATGCTTTCCATGGAAAAAAAAAACAGTCTTTGCCTTCAAGGACTCATGTTCTACTGGGAGGATGCAACGTGACACATATAAGTAAATACAGAATTTATGCCAAGTAAGTACAAAATAATTGAGGAGAGGGTATTAACAACTAGGAGAATTACACTTTCTTTCCCCCATGTTGCTATCACCCTCCCATGTTCCAAGTTCCCTTTAGCTCTAATGCCTTCCCTCTGATATTATCTCTAATTCATCCCACATGTAGCTTGTTTATATGTAGTTGTTTGTGTGTTGTATCCCCCATTGGACTGTGAGCTCTTTGAGAGCAGGGACTGTCATTTGCTTTTATATCCCAAGGGCTTATCATAGTACTTGGCACATAGCAGGTGCTTAACAAATGTTTATTTTAAAACACATAAAAGGAGGTTAATAAATGTTTATTTCATGTGTATAAAAAAAGAAATTACTTGTCCAGGGTGATAGTGATTGTGGCATAGCTTGATCTACATCCCAAGTTACTGGTTTGAAATGTGTCTTCAAGTATTGCTGACTGATGCATATCCATGGCCCACTGTATAGAAGAGAGAATGCTTTGTTTTAGATGTCAAACCTAATTTTCTGGATACCTCTAGGACAAAGAATGACCTAGACCTGTTTGACACTGCCTGAGAGCTGATATAAGGTCCCATCTAGCCTACAGTTGTTTTCCAGGTACTCAATTAGAATGAGTTCAGACTCCAATCTGACTGAATTCTTCTCCATATCAGCACTATTTTAAAAATATGTTATTGTTGAATGTATCAGAACTAAGTAGAAATTTTAAATGCAGAATGACTCGTGAACAAAGGTAATTTTAAAAAATCTTTTAGATTTTCCCTTGAGTTGTCATGGAGACTTCTGTAAACAATAAGCATGTTCGTGTCCCAGCTTAGTTGAATGAAAACAAATGGATAATATTAAAGTGCAAGAAGCTATAAATAAATAAATATATGATATGTGTATCTATAATATGATAATGTACACTGATGACAAAAATGAAAATAAAGTATTTGAACTATAATAACCACAGATCTTATAACATTTTAAATTTACAGGAAACATTTTTCTCAAATCTAGTTTTAATGTCTTCCATTTTTCAAAATAGAGATCCAGTTTTTTTCACAAATAGAGATCCAAATATTCAAACTTAAAAGGAGCTAAAACTTTTAGAATCCAGTGACCTTCACAAAGATTTAAAATGATAATTCATTTAGAAATGAAATTATTCAATACTCTGCCACCATCAGTTTTTATCTTCTGGTTGGATGGCTTCTTTCTATGACAGCCTAGGCATATCTGCTGGTATAAGCAAAAGAATTGAGGGAAAATCAGAATCTGTGCAAGGCTAAGTTGGAAATGAAGTTGAATAAAACATGTAGCAGAAAATGTGTGGGAATCAGACTGGATCAGTGAGGAAAGTAAGCTTAGCCTGCCAAAGCTTAAATTGTAAAACTGTTCAGTAAATATTGACAAGACCTAGAAGTAATTTAAAGACATACTGAACAGCATTTCTAGTTCATGTAAATACACTTTAAAAGCTAGTTTGGATATTTTCTGTTTACTCTGACTTTTTTGGGGAGAGGTGTTGAGAAAAGGGAGTTTGATGGTATAGGTTAGGTGAAAGCATATAATTAATTTTCTTTCAATATTTTATGCTGTGGATAATTCAGACATAACTCTCAAGAAAGAGGGAGGAAATGGCTTGTTTAGGATACGATCTTGTTCTCATTATTTAAAAAAGGAGAGGAATCAGCAGTTACAGAGTGACATTATGAGCAACAACACATCTAGGCTTCCCTAGAAACCTGATATTGGAATGATACAAAAACAAAAACCAAAAAAAAACCCTCAAGTAGTAGAAGTCTTTAGTGTTGGATACGGGTAAGGTAGGAATAGAAATTTTATGCAGGGGAGAAATTGTCTACTATACTATTTTAATAACTTTTTTCATACCCTGATACATCAGAAACAAAAACAACTATAGCTTACTTTTTGTTCTCCTTTAATTAATGCTTTTAATCTGATGATAAAAATCCTATTCTTCTAATGAGGAAAAAAATCTTAAAATTTAATGGCAAGGTAAAATCTATACATCATAATTTTATAAGAAAACCCCAGTTTAATCTTTGACACTGTATAGTGAATAGACATGTGATTTCATTGGTATAGAGAACTCTTCTGTGAGGGAACTGCCTCTATCAATGCTCTTTGTCACACTCTCTGCCATTTATAATCACAGAGAGTTAGTTGCCTAGAGCATTGAGAAGTTAAATAATTTGCTTACGGTCACAATATTACTCAGAAACAGGACTTGAGCCCAGATCTTCCTGGGTCACGACCATCTTTTTGTCAGTAGTGTCAGCTGTTGTTTTGGCACAGGCACAATGATCAAGTTGGTTTTCCAATTTTTTTAAGTGCTGCTATTTTATAAAGTTTATCTCTCCAAAAATATTTTGTTAATTAGTTACTTTTAATTAGTTTGAATCTCTTCTTTTTAACGATACCTATTTCATACTGCTCTTCAAGAAGAGTTCCTAATAAATATTGTTGCATCTGGCATTCTAAATTCATAAGAACTAAATTCAACCTAGTATTTTGTCTTTGTAGACATAAGTTATGAGAATAAGGTCAAGTAAATAGGCTATTTGCCCTGAGGTAGGTTGGGGTCATCATTCTAGTGTTCATGAGGAGAAATGGAGACTCTGAGAGAGACTAAGTGCCTTGCCATAGGCCACACAGCAAGACAGTGGTAGGGCAGGATTTCAACCTCTGGGCTTCTGACACCTTATCCACTAGGCCACACTGCTTCCAAACTGCTCTGAAAGATCAGCTTTCCACTTTCTTAAAACATTTGCTTCCTAATGCTGTTGCTGCTGAAAGACATGTTTCTTCATGTGGCTAATCTCCCTCACTTAAAGGGAGGATCATGTAAAGTAGCTCACCATATTCTCTCACATGAATTGAGAGGGATACTTTGGAAGTTATCACAAAAATTTGTGACTAAGCTTTTTTTTTACTCCTATATTTTTTGAATTTGCTTTCCCCATGATTAAAAAAATGGTTTCAAACATTTTATAATATTACATAATCAGTATCAAAAAGTGAAGGATTTTATTTCAGTATTAACTGCTGTATATTATACAATAATAGTTCTATAGTTTCAGGATGATAAATTCTGTTAATAATGTATTGAGAAACAGAGTATGTAGTAAAGACTTGTTTTAACTTTAAAAAAATTCTTGTCTGTAATTCAAACACTTTAGCTATGGCAGTAAATCAGCTGAGGTATGTGAATTTTACAACGTTCTTTGATGAAGGTGAAGGTTATTCTTAGCTTCATATGGTACAATGTATTCACAAGTGCTATAAAATAAATTTTACTAGTTCCTTACAACCTTCCTGTCATGTGGTAAATGACATAATTTTCTTCATTTACAACCAAGAAAAGACTGAGGCAGAGCAAGGTTAAATAACTAACTCAAGGTTATACAAAGAAAACCAATAACAATGATTTTTTTGAGGATGAAAATATATGATTCCATTGTTTCTTTCTCTAAAAATAGAGTTCTTAAAGGGTGTGTGTGTATGTGAAAGAGAGAGAGAGAGAGAGAGAGAGAGAGAGTGTCATGGACCCCTCTTAGCTCAATAACGTTTGTAAATTCATAAAAGATAATAGAAAAGGTTATAAAAGAAATCATTTATATTGAAATGCAGTTATCAATGTATCTATCCTCTCTCTCTATCTCTCAAAGCAAGTTCATGGACCCCAGGTTAACAACCTTTGCTCTAGACATATCTATTTATTCTTTCCTACTCTGCTTACCATTACAATCAAACCGAAATGTTACCCCTTAAGGCACTATTAGCCAAGATTGTAGGCATTACTGCTTTTAACTAGTATAAGACCCAGTCATTGCCTTGAAGTTTATTTTTGGTCCTTCCCTCAGATATCTTGGTTGTTCCAGCCAGTCTTTCACAGCTGTTGACCCACCTGTTCTTCCTGAACAATCCCCAGCCACCTGTTCAACTCCCACTGGTTTTGAGAAGTTCTGGGTCCTAAGTTCTGGTTGATTTATCTTTACAATGCCTCATTATCAAGATAATAATAATTAAAAATTATTCCAATTTTGGAACTTGATTTTGCATGTAAACAAAAATTTTATTTTTTTTAAAGCTGTTATGTGCTGTAAAGGCATATCTGTCTGATCAAATGTCTTTTGTTACCATAAGTTTTTCTTTGGCTTTTACTTTCTCTTTCTAAGTAGGCCTCGATAATTTCCTCCCATACACTTCACATATGGAGGTTTGCATAGTTCTTTACCAATATTTTCTCCTTTTATCCTCACAACAACCTTGGGAGGTAGGTGATTTTCTTATACCCAGTTTTACTGAGGAAGGAACTGAGGCAGACAGAGATTAAATGAATTGCCCAAGGTCACACAGCTAGTAAGCATCTGAGCCTGGATTTGAATCAGATCTTCTTCACTCCAGGTCCAGTGCTCTATCCAATATCGGCTAGCTAAGTCAATGTCTCTCCTTATATATTTTTTCTTTATAACAACTTAAGTCTGTGATTTGATTCATAAAGAATGATCCTCAACATAGAAACATTATTTTGGGCTGTAGTAGTTAATTCCTTCCCCAAATTAGTCTATTAACAAAAATAATTTAGAGTTTGTGGGTGGGTACAGATCTCATATTTTCAATTATGGTCCTACCTTCTAAATACCAACTTGTCTACATGATCCCAATCATAATGATTATGGTTTATAAATTGAGATAGAATCTAATTCATGTTAATAGTATCTCTGGTTATCCATTTCCTTCCAGTGTTTCTTTTAGAGTTGGAACATTTTGACATTTTAGAGCTTTTCTGACCTGTGACCAAATTAACATTCCCAACATCAATAGCAATGTATTTGTGAATCAACTCATTTCTAGCCCAAAGTAAGCTTTTTCCTTGGTGGAGCAAGTGAACAAAGGAAATACATTCTGATAATGGATCTAATCCTCTCTTTCACTATTGGTTACATCTTCCTTCATATCTTTCAATTCACTAGTTTTAGAGGGGGATTAGAATACTTCTCTATCCCCATTGCCACTTCCAGAATCTGTACTTCTGTCTCTTAGCAATCTGTCTTCTTCTTTATTGTTCACTCTGTCTACATGTAATACTCGATCCAGATTCTTTGGCTCTTATCCCATTCACTCCTAATTTTTCCAGTAGAGGGACAAAAATGTTGCCATGTTGCCACTATTATTCCTCCTCCTCCTCCTCATTCTCTCTCTCTCTCTCTCTCTCTCTCTCTCTCTCTCTCTCTCTCTCTCATTTAGTCTATCACTATCCATTGGTTCTTTCTCTGCTACCTACAAATATGCTTGAATTTCCCCTATCCTTAGAAAGCTCACTAGATCCCACCGTTCCCACTAGCTATTGTACTTTAATATGTCAACTCCCTTTATTAACCAAATTCCTAGAAAAATTCATGTAAATTCATCACCTAAACCCTCTCTAATCTGACTTTTGATCTCAACATTGAATTAAAACTCAGAAGTTGCCAATGATCCCTCTGTCCTAGAGCCTTTTCTTTATCCTCTGTATTCCCTCACTTTATTTGTTAATTTATTATTTATTTATTATTATCCTTTGGTTCAATTATCATTTATTACTGACTCCCACTTCTAGTTTCTTCCCGAACTTCAGCCCATCATCACCCACTGGACATTTCCAACTGGCTGCCCTGGTGGCCTCTCAAACTCAGTCTTTTATCCCAAAACCTATTCCTCTTCCCAATTCCCATAGAACTGTTGATGATACCACCGTGCTTTCATTCACTCAGATTCACAACCTTATGGTCGTCTTCAACTTTTCACTCAGATAAACCATCCTTAGACACTCACTTTGCCAAAGCTTGTCCTTTCTGATGGTACAATAACTCTCTCTTCTGACTTCTCTTTACTTATCTTGCCACCACCTTAGTTCATGCCTTCAGCAGTACCTCTTAGAATAATATTGTGACAACCTCCTTATTGGCTTCCAAGACTCTAGTCTTTTATCTCTCCATTCCCACCTTCATACTGTACCATATGGATGCTAAAGCACAAATCTGACCCTGGCACCTGCTAACTCAATAAACTTTAATCACTCCCTATTACCTGTAGTACCGAATATAAACCCTTCTATTTGGCATCTAAACATCTTCATACCTTGACCCTTTTCTACTTTTTAAAAATATATTACTTCCCTTCACATACTCTGTGACCTAGAGTATAATGGCCTACTTGCCATTCCTCCCACACCATGCTTTTTGTCTCAGCTCCGTGCCTTTACATTGCTATATTTATAGCAGGAATGTACTCTCACATTACCTCTGTCTCTTGGAATCCCTTGTTACGTTCAAGATTCAACTATTCTGCCCCCTACATAGGCAAGCCTTTCTTGATCCTGCAAACTGCTAGTGAACTTCCCAAGCTAGTGTTTCTTTTTTGAATATTTTGTATCTGATTCCATGTGTATATGTTGTCTTACTCAATAGAATAGAAGTTCCTTGAAGAATCGGAATGTTTATTTTTGTTCTTTCAATCTTAGCATCTAGCAGACTGCCCAGCATATAGTAGACTATACTTGTTGATTGGTGGATTGATTGATCAGCGAGAAGAAAAATACCCCTTTCCTTTCTTGTCTGACTTTCTGGAGGCTGCAGCAATGGCACCCACTCTCCATTAGCCCATACTCCAGCTATTGCTGTTGGTGACTTTAAGGGCAGGAAAAAAGTCTCTACCCTCTTGTCTATCTAGCTACCATCAGCAACCCTACTCTCAGGTTTTTTTTTTTTGCACCAAAACCAATTAACTCTTCCTTTCGAGGGGCAGATGCTGGGAGGGGATTGTCTCTGACTTTGTGAAATACTCATGAACGTAATTGACCAGTATTTGATGTTCTCCCTTTATATCCTATGCAGATATTTTTTGCCACATTTCTTGCTGATTGCCCTCATCCACTTCCCCTTTCTCTCATGTGCAGAGTATGCATCCCAAAGAAAGTTAAAAAGGAAAGTCTTTTACATTCTAGCACTTAATTGCAACCAAAAATGTAGTAACCACTATATAAATGTTAGCTATTATAAATATATACATACATATATTTGTACATGTGTGTATATTTATGTATATAGGTATTCATGTTACATATTACATAAACACTATATATATACAAATATGCATATATATGTATGTGTACATATGTATATATACACATACATACACACATATATAGATATAGATATCAATATCTATGTATCTCTATCTCTATAGCTATATAAAACTATCTAAGAATCAAATGAGGTAACTGTAAATGCTTAGCACTGTACCCAGCATGTAATAAGTACTATATATGCACATACACATGTACAAACTTACATACATGCATCCATACACACAATTTCTAAAGATAAGATTATAGGATTTAGAAGTGAAAGTCATCTTGAAGATGATCAGTTCCCCTTTTACAGATTAGGAAACTAAGGTCCAGCAAAGTTAGGTTCTCAACAAAATCAGCATTTCCTCCTGTTCTGGCCTGATTAAAACCGGAGTGTACAGAATAATGGTCTTAATGCTATAGAACTAGATTAAACCTTCCAGGACTTCGTGGTAGCTGAAGCAGGAATGGTAGCACACTGGTGACCAGCCAATACTGATTTTCTTGATGCTCACTTCAAAGAGAGGAAAGAAGTTGCCATCTACTAGTCTAACTAAGCTACTGTCGGCATCCCTACGTAGTCCCTTACATGGAAATGTCTTATAGCAAAGCCCATCACTCTCCCTTCCTAGGGGAAGGTGCTGGGAAGAAATCTGGAAAATCCACATTCTCAGAAGGTTTTCATTTTGCAGAGGCTCAGGATCTACTGATCTACTTACTTAGAAAAGAGTAATCCTGGGGCTGCTGTGGAGTTGTATTGCTAAATACAGCTGTAGACTGGGAGAGATGGAGGAAGTTGTAATCAATTGTCCCATGGGTATAATATGATTTTCTGGGCTTAGCAACTGATCATGGAAAATCCTATGAATGGAGGCACTTGGGAAAGGACAGCAATAGCTAGCCCTCTCCTTAGCCTCAGAAAACCTGATGAAATGATAGTTGATATGATGCTTAATTTTGCTGAAGTGTTCACTGGGTGGAGATATGCAGATATGAATGTGATGTAAAATGTTATCAGAAAAATAATATTTATGTTTTTCAAATAAACTATAAGATCTCTGTACTCAGAATTTGGAGATTCTCCATTCTGGAGAAAGGAGTGATGGTAGACAGTATTTTTTCAGTGAATATAGATAGATAACAGATATCCCTTGTCCCTTTTTAAAGATATCTCATTTTAAGGCTATGTTTTGTATTTGCTGTTGCCTATTTAGGATTAGCATATGATTATTATAATTATATTTCATCATTATATATAGCTATGATATAGTATTAGATTAAGGTAAGGAAAGAGTAGTAAAATCATTAAAAGACCAAATCATAATGAACAAATATATAACTCAATATTTATGTTCTCCATTAACTCAACATTATTCAAGTACTTCTTCAGTTTTGCTATTATTCTAAAAACACAAAAATTCAATAGAAATAATAACTTGAGAATATCATATATTTGGCCTAATAGTCTACACAATTGTTGTTGTGTTGACTGATTTGTTTTTGAAATATTAGTATTTAAAACCTTTAAAAATGTAAATTTTATAGTAAATGAAATTCTCCAGTGTCAAGGATGTGGGATAAATTTTTGCATTAAGTGTTATTACAAAACTCTAGTACATGCTATGCCTGGACTTTACACATGTGTGGTTGCAATTAGTCAGAGTTATGTTAAGTAGAATCACATTTCTTCATTTTCTAGCCATATGATGAAATTTACCCCAAAACCTCTTTAAAATCTTTTCTATTCAATAAGCTTTCTGCCTCATCACTAGCTCATAAGAATATATACCCTTATAACTAATGGTTATATATACCCTGCCCATTAATCCATAGTTATATATACCTTGTCTCTGATAATATGCATGTAAATGTACAGAATGTTTAAATATTATTTAAAATATTTGTGTATATATCAAATAGTGCATATATGTATGTGTGTATGTATATGGCTATATATTTTAAATGTATATAATACACTATAAGGGTTTTAAAAGATTTTTATGGTAAACTTTACAGAGTTTATAAGAATTTAGGGAAAGTAGGGTTAGTTTGGTATTTTCCAACTTAGAAATGACCATATTTTTAAATGGGCTTTTGGTGGGAATGTATTGGTGGCTAAAATTTATATCAACTGGGGCATAGCAGCTGATTTTTAAGTGTGAAAAAGGTACATCTCTCCCAGCTGAAATTATCTCTGACTTTGCTGTCCCTTTCACCCATGATATTAGAATTATTATCATTAATGTGATATTCCTATAGTTTAGCTATTGAACTCTGCCATAACAAAACTCTGGCAACTATGAAAGAAAAGTGGAAATTGCTATGAGATCAGTTTATGGAGAGATCACTTCTGGGGGCAGTGGGAGAGGGAGAGTAGTGCTCCATCCATTGTGATAAATATTATAGAGCCATTGTTGAATGGAGTTGCCTTGATTGAATGGGAATGACTTGGGGGGAATGAGGAATCAAAAGAGATAAGTGAAGTTATAAGTACAGGTAACTGGAAAAATAGTGGCTTCATAGACAGAGAAGAGGAAGCCAGAAGAAGGTGTTTCAGGAAAAATATGACTTTCAATCTTAGATGTGTTGAGTTTAAAGTTCTTTTTTTTTTCAAATGACAAAAAGTATTTTTATTTTGACATCTGAATAAGTGTTGACTCCTCAGGACACGGCCTTTGGCATCTTTTCCAACTTATTCATCAGCTTGTTGCACTGTGCCTTTTTCAGAAACATAGATGCCTTCCAAAAATTTTCTGATATCCTTGTTTTTGACTGTTGTGGCTTGTTGGATCAGGGCAGCTGAGTTTGAAACAAGTTCAATATCATTTCCTTCAAGAATTAACTCATCTTTCTGGGCTTGAGAAACAGCACAAGTAACAGCACCTGGTCTCATGTGCACTCTTTGGATATATTTTTCACCCAAGAAATTTCTAATTTCAACAAGTGAGCCATTCTCTTGAATAACAATATTGATGGGGACATGAGCATACACAGACCTCATCTTGTAACAAAAACCCAGGGTAACGCCTTTGATCATGCTTTGTACATGAGTACAGATTGTGCTCATGGTTGCATGTTCTTTTCGATTTCCCTACCATTTGTCCACCCGGAGCCTCTTTTTCTGCTTTCCCAGGAGACTGAGCTCAACATTGATATGTTTGAAATCCCTATGGAGGATTCTTCTGGGCCCCTTCACAATAACTATCTGACCCTTAAGAGAGATGTCAGCATTTTCTGGGATGTCGACCGTCTGGTTGCTTAGAATGGTCTTCATTCTGGTAGTGAATGGGCCAAAGAGGTGGTTTAAAGTTCTAATAAAGCAGCCAGGTAGAAGATGGATGGTGAGGAGTTGGAAATTCCAGTCTAGAATTCAGGAGAGAAGTTAAGGCTAGATTAAGGAGGTATCTAGGTGAGAGCCAGTATCATGTCTGCCTTATAAAGTTATGAATATCACATAAGTTAATATATACAAAAAGTGCTTTGTAAATAGTGCAGAGGAGAAAACTGTGGCAACAATTTCTTTCACATTTTGATGTTTTTTTTTTTGTGCTTGTGACCAAGTTTATTTCAATAGTCCTTCTAATAGTTAATTTTGTGTAACTGCTCCTTAAGACTATTGAATGAAACCTTACACTGTTGATAAAGTTTCCATGTTAATAGCCCTTTCTGTTAATTTGCCAGATTCTAGTATCTTCTTTTATTTTTGGAACAGGGCTCTTAGAAGTTAAAAGTAATAATCACAATTCAGAAAATTCTAAATTGCTCTGAAAATGTAACACCAGGCATAGACAGACCAATTTCTAGATTTACACATTTTTTTAACAGACCTGGCTTTCTGTAACCACATAGAATTCAGAAAAATAGGGGAATTACTGAGATTTACTCCAAGGAGACATATTCTAGTCATAAAGGATGAAGAGTTTTGTCCTACCTGTGGATGGCATTGGAAGTTTTTTATTTCTTTTAATTTTTAAATATTTTTCAATAGTGGTAATGGTTTCTTAAACTTTTTAGAAATGTGACTATACTTGAGTGTAGCATACCTTTATTTTGTCTCAATAATCAATGAATGGATTTTAATTTTGTACTTTAACTTTCATCTTATATGGAGTCAGCAAAGACCGCTAGATAACAAACAGAGAAGTTTGTGTTTGACCTGAGAGATAATAGGGAGCTGCTAGAGTTTATTGAGTAGTGGAGTAGCATAGTCCGAACTGTGTTTTAGGAAACACTTTGGAAGCTGTGTGGGAGATGAATTGGAGAAGGGAGAGATTTGAGTCAGGTAAACCGATTAGCAGGCTATTGAATGAGAAGCTAGACTGTCTCGTTAAGAGATGTGAAGACCTGGGTTAGAATGGCTCTCATGTGAATAAAAAGGTATTAAATCTAAGCAGATATAGTGATTTGAAGGATAGAAAGGTTTGGGGGGAAGGGAAAGATTAAGCGATATATTTTAGTCGTATTGTCTTTGAGATCCCTAAGGGATATCCAATTTGAAATTCACAATAGGCAGTTCGTTGTGGGGGGCTGAAGCTTAAGAGAGATGCTAGGGCTGGACTTAAGTAGGTGCTTAATAAATGTTTATTGATAGATTGTTATAAATCTGAGGAATCATTTGCATAGAAATGATCCATGATTCTAAAATTATGGGGAGAGAGAGAGAGAGAGAGAGAGAGAGAGAGAGAGAGAGAGAGAGAGAGAGAGAGAGAACAGAGAGTAATAATTAGAATAAATTTCTTGAATCCTCCATTTAGGAAGGACTCTATGCTTCTGGCAACTGGAGTGATATTCAGGGAGCCAGCAAAGGAAGAAGGAAATAGCTCCACCAAAGTTAATGTGTTTTTAAAAAAAGCAGACATTGCATATAATCACCTCAAAACCCAATTTAACCTATTTGGTGGATGGAACTACCTTTTCTGCTTTCTACAGGTGCTGCTTTGGCTCTATATTTTTCTCCAAAGATGACTTCTTTCCCCTTTAAGGCTACAGTTTTTCTACATCCCTCCTGCATTTGAGATGTAAGGTGTAAGGATAAGGAGAGAAAAAGGCGATGTCTAGTTGAAAGAGAAAAAATGATTTACTAGGACAAAGAGTGGAAAAGACAAATGGTATAAAAGAAAAAGCTTTGATTTGTGAGACAGAAGATCTGGGTTCTAGTTTCAGTTCTTCCATTGACTCATTGTGAGGAATTGAATAGTAAATTGACCTCTCTGGGTTTCAGTTTTATCATCTGTAAGACAAGATGATTTCTAATGTTCATTCTGGTTCTCAAGTGCAGTGAATATACAATCTCCCTAGGGAAGCTGTCAAACCTTATAACTGGTTTCATTAGGACTAACATTTTGGAAATTAGCTAATCATCTCAGTTTAAGAAAAAAAGGTAGGCTTTCAAAAAACTGAACAAAAAGTGATTTTTGAAGACTACATTAAATGCCTGAAGCAGGCTGGTTAGATCAGCTCTTTCATCTGGAAGATGAGGGACACACAGACATCCACAGGGACAACTAGAGTGACTGGTGACCTACTAAGTGTAGGTCCTGACACCAAGAAATTAGGATACCAGAGCCTGAGTTTATGCTCATCTGACTTTTTAACTGGAATTTGTTCATTCTAAACTAGCAACTTTTGTCTACCTTGATATGTAAAGCCATAATCTCCCTAATGAGTACAAACTATCGCACAGCTTCTATATAAGCTGGCTTCCTGAGATTAGACCCTTGGTGCCAGCTTCATCTCCTAGCACAAGAACAAAGAGGATGGCAGTGAGGTGGAAAGCACAATACAAATATTACTCTTTTTTTGTAGATGAATGGCTTTATTCATTAAATTGGTAGGTAAATGATCAGTAATGGCTAGAAAGCTCCTTGGGGACAGGAACTTTCATTTTTGTCTTTGAAAATTTCATGTGTAGCATAATGGCACATAGAAGGCACGACATTGTAGGCAATCAATGACCATTGTTTGATTGATTTAATAAACCCTCTAGTTAGATAAACTTAGTAATAGACTTTCTAAGGGTTCCTTGAAATCCTGGAACCTATCACAAGCCTCCCTTTCTTTCCTGAACTTACAAAGCATTTTAAGAAAATGTGCTCACTTGTTTTGTTTGCTAAGAATACTTCAGTAAGGAGTAAAATAACTTGCCTGGTAACTTGGCAAAATGAGGAGACTTACTCTAACATCTGTAAATTAGTCAGGTGATATGAGAACAATGTTGTACAGTGAGGGATAAGCCTTTTGATTTAATAGTATGGAAACAAAAAGAAATATATTGTCAGGGGCTGGTACATTCTCCAAACCTTCTTGATCTAAAATATATTATATCTGTAATCTCTCTTCGGAAGCATCTTTTTATATAATCCTCTTTTTCTGTACTTGCCTATTGAAATGTTCATGTTTGTTGATACTTAAGTTCATAATAAAAAAGAAAAATTAAAAGAACATTTTTAGTGATATTAACTCATCATATGCTGAGAGAGATCTTAGAAATCTAATTCATTTTTGATGAGGAAACTGAGACCCAGGGAAATAAGCATTGTAAGTGAAGGAGCTGAGAAGTAAACTCAGGTCACCTTACTACTATATTCTAGATGACACACTGCCTCCTCTTCCTGACTAATCTACAAATGCTAGACAATTACGGTCTATACAGAGTCACAAGAAAAAGGGAAAGTGTAAAAGGACAAATAAAGGGTTCTTAACTGCCTCCCACATCACACATATCTTCGCTATCTACTTTAGGAAGGTCCCGTATTCTAAGCAGCCACCTAGAATATAAATTATTGATTATCCTAGCTGTTCCTAGACAATTCTTTAGATAGGACCAATTTTGATTGAATAGGAAGGAGTTTTTAAATGGTCGCTTGACTGTGAAGAAAATGGTATTGAAAATCCTTTCTCCGGTATGCCTAATTAAAACTCAGATAATGCAACATTCCAAGATAACTTATTCTCTTCTATTTTTAATGTAGCAATTTGAAATGTGCATATAAATTAAAAACACAGGAGTCAAACACAGAGGAGATTGATACAGTACTTCTCCATCTTAGATGCTATTGGGAAAAAGCTTCATGAAATAAGTTTGATTGAGTGAGAGAGTACATTTTACCAGGCTTTTTCTATTCTAGGGAAAGATTTATGACACGGAGCTAAATCACCCTCTCAGGAAGTCCAGATTCCCACAGAACACAGGAAATGATGTATTTTTCTATAGCACTAAAGAACACATTATGTATTAAAGAGGATATCTCAAAGTCAGTGCTGTTTGGAGGCAGCACAGCTGCAGTATTAGCTCAAATAGACCATAGCAACTGTGCTTTTAATAGTTTTCGAAATTATATCGAGGATCAATCTAATAGGATTTTTCAACATGTAGATCCCTTTTAAATTATACCTTCAGATAGATGGAGCTCATGATTAATTTCAGGGATTTCCATGTGAAACAGCCTTCTGCCATTCCCCCACATCCCCATTCCAAGCTAGAGGTATGCAGAGTAACTTTCAGCACCACACACTTTAGAGGCTATCATAGTTCTCTGCTACCGTATAGCAGACTTTGATGTCAGGTCAGAAGAACAGCCTTATTTCACAATTCCTTTTTTATCCGAGAAATGTAATTCCCTTTTCCTTAAATCCATGGCTCTATCAATCTTAGTTTTTTTTTTGTCCTTTCTTTTCTTTTTTTTTTAATCCAGAGAGATTCTCATGGAACTGAAAGCTCTTAAGAGGTTGGATACTGTTGGGTACCTCTGAGTTAAAATGAATTGCTTAAATGCTACTTCATGGTTTAAAAAATCACTTCTTCTGTCTAGCCAATTATGCAGAAAATATGTACTCCTGTTTTTTAAATGTACTCCGTAGTGATGATGGGCAACTAAGTCTTTAATTTGAATGGTCAATAAAACCATAGAAATCTAAGTCTGTATTAAAAGAAACACCGAATATTCAGTAATTCATTCAATCTTTCTAGGAACTATTTATAGGCATAAGGCAGAAAAGATAAAGCTAAGAATTAATTAAATCCAGGCCATATCAGTTGTGTTGAAAGTTCTTTGACTAGAGCTTGGCTGCATTTTCATACTATAACATGATAGCTTTTGTAATAAAGTCTGTATGAGCACCTCAGTATACAATGATACTAAGGGGTATTTCAATCTAGAATCCTTTTGTTTGATTGCACCATGACTTAAATTTTAAGCCACCCATTTTTGAATGAGAAAAAATAATTGCTATGTATCCTTCAAGGTATGAAACCTCAGAGTCTTTTTGGTTTTTAACAGTTTCAGAGGACCAGAAATTTAAATTCACTTTAATTAACTTTTTTTGGGGGGATAGGTGGGTAACACAAAGATTCTTTACTGAGCTCTCCTTGGATGGTGTATGTAGTGCCAGTGGTGTGTTTAAGTCTCTTGCTACTCATTTTATAGTCGGAAAGCTGGCTGCAGCTGCCTTTCCAAGTAAATTCATGAGGTTTTCCTTGATCATATTTCATTTTTTGACAAAGATCTTTGCTTTTACAGGTTTTGTGATGGGTTTATATTTTTTACAAGATGCATTTTTTAAAAAATGTCTAATTCCCCTATAGTCCCTTAAAATGGAATCAAGACACTTTTTTTTTTCTATTGGAGGAGATTTTACCCCAAAGGCTAGTTTATTATATATTTTCCCATTCTACTTCTCATTTTGAAAGATTTATTTTTAATACCAAACACATTAGAACATTATTCAAACACAGTACAAAGTTTTCTGCTTCTTGGTTACATACTGGCAGTGTGTATGTCTTAACATGAGACCAGCCAGAAGCATGTTGCTGCACCGTAGGTGGTTGTAAGCCTAAGATGCTTCATTCTTCCAGGTGGGAAATCAACCTGTCAGGCTGAGTCATGGAAACATGATTAGTTTACTAACTTCATTAAATGAAAACTTTTGTAGTGCTGGGCTGTCTTTGCTCCCCTTGTTTGCCAAAGTGAAACAATCCAGTTTTTCATGTGCTGAGTGGAATACCATGTGTAAACACAGCAGGGGGACATTCCAGAATTTCTGTGGGCTTCTTTGACCACGGAAAGTCACCTTGTGATCTTAGTGATTCCATGAACCATTCCCTCCTTTTTTGTTTTTTTCCACTTCCTTATTTGATAGCCAGCAAATGTGGATGCACAAATTAGGAACTGAATAGCACAGAGAATGCCCTCATGCATATCCACCCTGCTATTTTCAGACTTTATTAAGTCTGCTCTAAAAGTAGTCTATATAAAAGACTATTCCTTTGATAAAGCATTTCTAATGACTGTGTTCATTGCCCTAGAGGTCCTTTTCCTTTAAAATCACTACCAGAAATGTTCTAAAGTGCAAATTAACTTTTAAGAAGATTGTAGGCCTCAATATTATATATGCGTGCATGTGTGCATGTGTGTGTATGCATGTGTGTGTATGGTACTGTAAATGTATAATTTGAGGATTCTTAAGCATACCATTCATCTCACACAGTGGTTGTTAAAGAACTGGAAAATCTGAACCAAATGTGTTTATGCTGACTCTTTCTAAGTTTTTCAGTAGCAGATTATGTGTGTTTATTGATTTTTTTTTAATTCTAAGATTTACCCCTTCATTTTCAGCTCAGGATCAGTTATTGGCCAAGTGGGGCTGCAGCTTAGTTAAATGAATTAAATTTCATTTTCTTACAGTGAACCCAGATTTCTCTTATTACTAGCTGACAAATTGGCTATTATCAGATGGAAATAAATTTGTTCTTATGTCATGAAGATTGTATTTCAAAGGACTGGGCCTCCTAACGAATATGTTAGACACACTCTGTTGATTATCCTAGAAATAGAAAAGAAAAAGGTCAGTGAGATAAATAATTTTGCCACAATATTTATTCTTGATGTATTAGATAAAACACATTTTTTGAAGAAAGATCTCTGAGTGTCCATTACCCATTATTTTATAATTTCTCTTTTATGCATCTGTCTATATATAATTGTCTAAATGCTTAGAAATGTGTTTAACAAATTCCCAGGGTAAATGATCCTGAAAATTCAAAGAAATGGCTCTATTTGCTTAATATTCAGCAAAGGAAGCTTGCCTGCTAGAAACCTCTACATGGAGGATTCAGGTTGATTGTTTTTTGATATCTCATTTTGTTCAGTGTTACCCATAGTCAGTTATAGGCTATTAACATTTTTATATAGTATAATGGTGTGTACTAGGATAATCATTTACATTGTAGAATGGTCACTGTGTACTTATTTGTTAATTGCTGATTTTGGCTCGAATAGCAAATTTCTGGACTAAACAACAAAGCATTGATATCTGCACGCAGTAGACCCAGGCGAACTCAGAACTAGGCTTCAGACCGTAATGATCATCACTGTTTGCTGGTGAAACCACTCTCAATACTAGCCTCGGCCCTACTAGCCTACTACCTTCCCTCCACCAGCCACCCTGAGAGACTAAGGGACTGAACCTGGAAGGTGCCAGTGGAAATCAAATCCAGATCCTGTGCAGTCTGTACTTCCTCCCCACCAGCACACACACACACACACACACACACACACACACACACACACACACCCCATTCCTCTATTCCTCTATTAGCGAACCCTGTGGAGTTGACCCATCTTCCTCTGCAGTCCACTCCTGGAGACTGAGACTCCTCATCTGCCCTTATCTCTATGGATTCTCCTGTTTTCTTCCTATCCCTGTATTAATCAAACGTTGGCCATGTAAGGTGGAAAAAGAAACAACTATCCCAGATTCCACCTAATTACCACTCACATGTATCCCCCTCAACCCTACCCTACTCATGTCCCACTCTAACCATGCCCATCCCTTCCACTGAGCCATCTGGAACTCCTGGTGAATAGAGTGAGCAAAGGTTTGTTTTATCCTGGATCTTTTTCATGGTCCTTCCATCTATTACACCTCCCTGAGATCTGGCTCCTCTCTGACAACACTGCATCAGAGACTGTCCTCTCCAGCACTGACCGTGCCTTTTTTCACATCCCCAGGTTCCCTTCTTTAAAGGGAAATTGAAATACTCCTCATTTCCCACTTGTCACTTCCTGACTTTTCCTTTATCTCCTTCACTCATATTTTTTTCTTCCTTTGAAGTCCACTCAGTTAATATTTTCTGCCTGATCCAAATTCTGCCTCTTTTTCCTCTTGTCCTCAACTTCTGCCTTGATAATAAATGATTTAATTATGAAATCCATGGATTGGCACTGGATTATTCCCACTTTCTGCCTTTTCTGTAATACCTAATAAGAAGTTGAACACAATTGTAGGAAGTCTCACAATTGTTCTGGCTGGGCACATTGCAAATTTACATTCAAATTCATATTCAACTGGACCCTCAATACATAAAGGGAGTCCTTTCGTTTCTTTCTAATTGATTCCCTATCTCACTCCCCATGGAAGGGATCCCAAAATTTTCTTCTCTTCTCAAGCCTCCTATACTTTCTTCACTCCTCTTTCTCTCAGCTGGGGGCCTTTTTTAAGGAAATTTAGGCCATTCAACTTGAACTTCTTTTCTTCCCACTCTCTTCATCTCAAAATCCCTTGTTATTACCTACTACTCTCTCTCCCTTTTCCTCACTATCTGACAAAGAATTAGCCCATCTCCTTGTCAATTTGTTCCTTCTCTACTGTCTTCAAATATACTTTAGTTTCCCTTATCCTTAAAAATTCTTCTGTATACCCTACCATCTTCTCAAAATATTGACCTTCCTTTCCTTTCCTTTTCTCAGCAAAGCTTCTTGAAAAAGTTATTTTTTAAATCACCTGAGTTTATTATGTATTTTAAAGGAATAGTAAGTGATACATAATAGATTTTAAGTTTCATGTGGAATCATATTTTTATTATATTTTATTTTATATTATATTATATTATATATTCATTATATATTGAAATACTTATTTTATTACATAAATAAAAATAAAATAATATGATTTTTAAAAAGCTATTTACTCTCACTGCTTCCAATTGCTCTCCTTTTACCCACTCATCAGCCTTTTGCATTGTGACTTCAAGCCTCATCATTCAACTAACAGTGTCCTCTTCAAAATTACCTGTGATATCTTTATTACCATATTTCATAGCCTTTTCTCAGTCCTAATTGACTTCAGGTCCTTCTTGACCTATGTCCTGTATTTGACACTGCTGATCTCCCTCTCCTCCTGAATACTCTCTGCTCTCTGAGCTTTTCTGGCACTGCTCCCTACTGATTCTATTAGTATCTGACCTCTCTTTCTCAGTTACTTTTTTTTGGTTATCATCAGTATCATGCCCAAGGGTCTGCTGCACACTCTTTTCTCTTCACCCTCAGCATCTTCCCTCAGTACCCTCATCAGTTCCTATGGGCTTAACTATGAAGATGACTCATAGGTCTATAAATTCAGCCCCAGGCTTTGCCCTGACTCTCCAGTTCCATGTAACCAGTTGCCTATTGGACAATTCATAATGCATTGTTTGGAGATATCTTAAAGTTAATATGTCCAAACTTTAACTCATATTTCCTCTGAATACTGCTCCAAACTTCCTTATTTTTAAGAAAGGCACCATCATTCTTCTAGTCTACCAGTTTTGAAACAGCATTATCTTGGCCTCTTCACTATCTATAACTACAAATATCCATCTGCTCAGCTGCCAAATCTTTTTTTTTATTTCTACCTTTACAATATCTCTCACAACCAACCAATTTACTCACACAGCTGCCTGGCACATTAGTTCTGGGCCCATCACCTCTTACCTAGATTATCACAACAGCCTCCTAATTCGTCCCCCTGTCTCAAATCTGTCTTCAGTCTAATCATACTGATTCCAAAATAATTTTCCTTGAACTCAGATCTCTTCAAATGAACTACTCAATTAACTCCATTGACTTCCTATTGCCTCCATGATCAAATTAAAACAACCCTGCTTATCTTTTAAAGCCTTACAGAAACTGGCATCAAACTTTCTCCCCCTTCCATGCCCTTCATTCCAGTTTAAATTGGCCTTCACTGTTTTTCAATTCATTTTCCCATGCACTATGTTGTACTTTATACCTTTTCACTGGCCATCCTTTATATATGGAATGAACTTCTTCTTTACTTCTTCCTTATAGAGGTTCTTTCTTTCTTTCTTTTGTTCTTCCTTTCTTTCTCTTCTTTCCTTCCTACCTTCCTTCCTTCCTTCCTTTTTCTTCCTTCTTTCTTTCCTTCTTTCTTTCTTCCTTTCCTTCTTTCCTTTCTCTTTATTTCTATCATATATATGTATATGTATTTATATATATATATATGTATTTATTCACATTATACTTACTCTGTTTTATGCATCAGATGAGACAGTATTTGTAAAATGGTTAGCAGAGTACCTGACAGTAAGAGCTATGCTTCTTCCTTTCCCTTCCCCATATATATATGTGTGTGTGTGTATGTATATATATAGATATATATATGTATATATATCTATATATATATGCATTTTCATAGACAATTACTTTCTCTTTCATTAGAATGTAAACCCTTTGTGAGTAGAAATTATTTCATTCTTTTTACTTATACTAGTATTTTTTTTTACTTTTTAGTCCGTAATAATGAGGAACATAGTAGATGAATAATAAATATTTGTTGATTAAATAGTAACAAAAGAGAGGCTTAAAGAATTCAGAGTGATAATTTTTAGTCCTAAAAATGCTTTGTATTGTATTTTGATTCAGGAATAGTGTTGAATAGTGTTTATTTATCTTAGTATAATACAGAATAGCTCATTCTTAGTAAATCAGCAAAATTTCTCATTTCTGATGGTGTTTCCAAAATGTGAATTGCCATTCATTTATTTCATTTCTAATCCCTGAATCAAGAATACAAAATCAGTAAAAATTAGGATCACTAGACTCTTGAGGAGATTCTTGCTGTATTGATTCCAGTGTATCTAATAAAGGACTCAGTCATCAAAAACTGGATTTCTGTATAGTTCTTTTCTCTGTAATATACAGAGCAGAGCAAGATATCAAACTGAATAAATGATAGAAAAGTAAACAAAATAGTGCAAGGAATTCAGATTACATGCTTCTACTTCTTAGAAATATAAATGAATTTACTAAGTAATCCAATTTCACTTAGACAATAAATAGTGGTAGTTCAAGCAAGAAGGTAGAGCAGCTTTGAGACACAATTTGAGCCTACGTGTTAGGGGTAGACAATGTGTCTGCATCTTGGCAACACCAGTATAGAGAGAGCTTCTCAGAATTAACACTAGATCAATATAAAGACTACTGGGGATTGGTGAGAAAAACCAGGGATGTAGGGGTTGATGCATTGTCATCTTGTCTCTTCAGCCTGTTGTACAGCTCATACAAATCAAAGCACTTCAGCAGCGACATGTGATGTTTCTATTCCCATCGATCAGGGTTGAGAGAACTATTCTGGAGGGGATGATTGTTTTTCAGAAACTGAAGTGTGCTGTAATCAGATCTTAGATGTATTAAGAGATCCATCAATATAGCTGTTAGAGAGGGCTGTAGTTCATAAAGATGCCTATGACCTATGTGTAGTTCACACACACACAAATGCAATATAGCATATAGCTAGCAATATAACGCTTGGTTACATATATTTTAATAATAATGATAACTAGCATTTATAAAGCATCTTAAGGCTTGCCGAGCACTTTGCATATGTATGTATGTATGTATGTATGTATGTATGTATGTACGTATGTTTGTATGTATGTATGTATGTACGTATGTTTGTATGTATGTATGTATGTATGTATAATTTGATGTCAACAACCCTGTGAGGTAGGAACCACTATTTTCCCTATTTTATGGTTGAGGTAACAGAGGTTAAGTGACTTGCCCGGGGTTACTCAGTTAAGTAGTGTTTGATACAAGATTCAAATTCAGGTCTACCTGATTCTCAGTCCTTCACTCTATCTACAGTGGCATCTAGCTGCTTAATTTTCAACAAGTTTGAATTATAGTTATTGAAGCAATTATTTATATATGTGTAAATATATCCTAAATAAGGCAGCTAGGTGATGCAGTGGATAGAGCACTGGTCTTGTAATCAGGAAGGCTCATCTTCATGAGTTCAAATCTGACCTCAGACATTTACTAGCTGTGTGACCCTGGGCAAGTCACTTAACCCTGTTTGCCTCAGTTTCTCATCTATAAAATGAGCTAAAGAGGGAAATGGCAAACCAATCCAGTATCTTTGCCAAGAAAACCCCAAATGGGGTCACAAAGACGTGAATGTGACTGGAATGATTAAATAACAATAACAACAAAAAATACCCTAGTTACAATGGATATGGATACCATCACAATGTCCCATTGTGGGAAATTTCTTATCAGCTTTGTGTTTTGCGAGGTTGATCAGTTCAAAAATTTTTTTATGAATATGAAACTTTTCCCCTGTTTTCTTTTAGAGTATTAAAAAACTAGCTCTGGGTAGTAACGCAAAGCCAAACAACTTAGAAGGGAATCCAAAGAAGTTTAGGAGCAAAGAGCATCAGGAAATAATAACTGGAGAGAAATGACATAGTTCAAATGTGTCACATGGGATGAAAAGAAGGGAGCAATCCTTGCCTTAGATTGAGAAGTAGTACTCATAAATGGAAAAAGCTCTGCCCTTGAAGTCAAAAAGACTGAGCTTGGCTTCTGGCTACACTCAGAGTTTGACAATGGACAGATCAGTTAATTTCTCTAAGCCTCAATTTACTCATCTGCAAAATGGAAATAATGATACATTAGTTATCCCACAAGACTATGTCACATAAGTGTTTGTCACATGTAAAGTGCCATATATTACGAGGTATTATTGAAATGCTCAAAAAGGGGATCTTCATGAATTTTATGGCCAGAACCTCATTGCCTAGTGTCTTGCCCTCTGGTGATGTCTTTTCAAATAAAGCTAGTTTAGTCCTTGAAAGATAGAAACACAATCGATCATGGTCCTCTGATTACCCTAGTTCATTTCCCAAATATGATGAGGTCCTGAAGGAAGACTTTATTATCTGAAATAAAATATATTAAAATGAGAGTGGAAGAACTCTTTATTTGAGACTGATATAGCTTCACTTTGCACTGAAATGCAACATATATGCCATATTTAATATGTAAAAGAGAGCAAGACCAAGTAGTAAATGCACATTCAGAACTATAAATGATAATGCTCTAATTTCTTTAAAAATGTGTTTAAAATATGAATTTTCAATGTTAGTGTTTATATTTAGTTAATTTTGATTCATTGTAATTACCCATGTCACTGTCTTTATATAAATGTCTCTGCATGTGGCTTATAATAAATTCATTCAAATGTAGGTCCTGAATGGCCTATGCATATATTGTGATATCCTGTTATTAGCAAATAATAATAGAAAAGGGAATTTTATTCAAATATTACTTTAATACATTTTGTATCAGAAAGCAACATTTTTGAATTTTAAATGTTGTGTTGAAAATTAATTTAAAATATTTGCAGTGATAAATATCTGAAATAATTATATTAGTTCTAAAGATTTATTTTTCCCCTCATAGGAAAAAATAAGAGCTGATATCATCAACCTTTGTTTCTGTAAAGTATAAAGGAAGGTAGATTTTTCTTCCATGGTATTGAAAGGGAAGACATTTTTATTAGTGCACTTAGGAATTTGAGGTTCATTAGATTAAGAGATATATCACTTATCTTTTCATTTACTCATCCTTAAAATATCCCCAGTCCATCTCACCCACCCCGTACACATTTTTTGGGTTTCCTATTTTGATCCACTTAGAAACACCCATAAGCAAATGCTACTCTCTGTGCTTGGTTGGTTTTTGATAATGCATTTTGAAAAGAAAATGAGCTATTGGCACACACTGCATTGCTAGTCAAACTTTATAGGTTGTAAATAAGATCTAAGGAGAAAAATGATCCTCCAGAACAGACCTGAAATGTGTTATGGATTTTTAAAGTTTACCTGGTATGATTTACCTTGAAACCCACTGTTCCTTTTGATCAAGTTGATCTAAAGATGAACAGTCATATATAGAGTTTGAGAGGGTATAGCCGTGTAGGCTAGACTTGAAGCTATATTGGTTTTTGTGTAAATTTCAGTTCAGCAGCTGACAGTTCACTTCATTTAAGACAGGATCAGTCAAGCAAAGGGCTTGTTTTAGATGGAATCAATACAAAGGGATAAGTTCGTATTGCGGGTTAAGGAGTTACTTTTAGATGTGGTAATTGGGTATGAACTCAGTTTTAACTAGATGATAATGATTTGGGACACGGTCATTACCGTGATGAGTATCTGGGTAAAAGAAAGAGAGAATGAAAGTGTGCATTACAGAGCAAACAGTTTAGCCATGAACTGTCCTGAAGAACAGGCATCATGGTCTCTTAGAGGTTAGAGGGAGCTTACAGTGCAGTATATAGAGCACTGGCCTTGGAATCAGATAACCTGAATTGACATTTGGCCTCAAAAACTGTGTCACTTAATCTCTATTTGCCTCAGTTTCCTCCACTGTAAAGTGGGAATAGTAATGGTATCTACCTTGCATGGTAGTTGTGAGGATAAAATGGATGATATTTGTAAAAGTGTTTAGCACAGGGCCTGTCACATAGTTGGCTCTCTACACGTGCTTATTCCCTTCTCTTCCCTTTCCTTCCCTTCCCTTCCCTTTCTTTAGTGGAGGCTACCAGGTGGATAGGTTCTTGAAGGAGTTAGGAAACAAGCAAACCTTTAATTAAATTAGTAGGGTATTGTGGTAGAGAGATGGCTTTAATTTAGGAAGACGTGGGTTCAGTTCCTTTCTATGAGACCCTGGGAAAGCCATCAACTACTCAGTGCTTTTAGTAGCTCTCTAAGACTTTAAGCAATGGAGAGAGTGCTAACCTGCATTGGTAGAGGCTGTTTCCTTTTGTGGGAGTTACCTATCATAAGGCCCCGTGAAGTGTGTTCTGGCAATGGATAGGGAAAAGGTATAGGAGCAGCTAGATGGTACAGTAGAGTGTTAGATTTGAAGTCAAGAAGCCTTGAATTCCAATCCAGCCTCAAACATTTAGTCTGTGTGATCCTAGGAGAGTCATTTAATCTCTCCCTGCTTCAGTTTTCTCACCTGTAAAATGGGAAGCACCTACTTCCTGCAGAAGTTGTGAGGATAAATTAAGATAGTATTTGTAAAGTGCTTTGCAAACCTTAAAGCAATATTTAAATGCTAGTCACCATCATCATTATCCTCACCATCATGAGTATTATTAAGTCAGAAAGACTTGGGAATGATTGGCAGACAGGTTATCTTCGACAGTGGCTCTATGCTTTTCCCCAGAGCGAAAATGACATTGAATAATTTGAGGTGTAAGGAAAAAGAATATATATGTAAATATATGTATTTATATATGTATATATACACATACGCACATAAATACAAATACACACATGCACACATGCACACATATGTGTGTGTGTAAGTGTTCCGGAAGCTATATTTTTTCTTCTGATGATCACTTTGGGCTAGGCACTATTGGAATCAGTATTGCCCAAGTAACTAACAAAAGAAAGGGCTCCTTTCCATTAATAAGTTGTTTAAATTGCAAAAGCTAAAGGCCTCTTTCTAAAACTTTTGCCTAGGGATCTAAACTGTAACTCTGTGCCACCAGGCAGACACTTTGCTTCAGTACAAAGTACACTTGGCCAAGTGTCAGTCCACTTAACTTGCAAATTGAGTCACAACCTCAACACGCAGTTCTTCTATGGGAAAATGGAGCTGAAAGAGTCAGGAAGAGCGAATCAATATATTCCCATGCACGTGATGCCACAGGCACATAAAGTGTGACAAATATACCCAAATATGTGTGCAGTGTGTGCTTGGGCTGGGAGGAGGGGCGTGTGTGGAACAGGCTTCTGTGAAGTATTTAAAACTCAGAGCGACTCCTTGGTTTCTACCTCTTTCCTCATGCCCCACTTTATTCCTGGAACCCCAGGTTTTATAAGCCTGAATCCTTGTCATTACTACACCACCTTGTTCTCTACTTAGGTCCCTTATCCACGAAGGTACCTTACAGAATTGCATTATTTTTTAGCTTCTCTCTCCTCTTACCCTCTTTCCTCCTCCTCCCCTCCACCCTCCCCTCCTCAACCATTGCTATCCTTAAAACAAACACTTCAGGTTCTCTCACTGTTTAACTGGGACAGAGAGCAGAGAAGCAGCGTGGCATAGTAGACGGAAAGCTGATCTTGAGTTAGAAAGACTTGGATTCAAGATCTACCTCTAACACCTACTTTCCTCTTTCTGTTGAGGATATCACTAGTCTCACAGGTTCACAACCTCAAAGTAATCCTTGACTCTTCAAGCCCCCTCATCTTATAACCAACCTTGTATATTACCAATCATCTCAGTTAGTTACCAAATCTTATCATTTCTACATTAATATTATATTGCATCTAAATTAACATTATCTCTTTCATCTTTGCCTATATTTATTCTGCTCATAGGATAATCTCCCTAGTTCAATTACTTCTCACATGGTCTATGGTGATATCTCTAAATTGATCTTCCTGCCTTAAGTTTCTCCCTTCTCCAAGCCATCTTCCACATAGCTACAAGATGTGAGTTCAGCTCTGTCACTTCATAGCTGGGTGACACTGGGCTAGTTACCTAACTCCATAGACTCATTTTCCACATCTCCAAAATGGCAAAGATGGTAGTAACACTTACCATTCAAGTTTGTTGTGAAGAGAGATACTTACGCAATACCTTCTGCAAATCTTCAAGTGTTGCATGGGGATTAGATAGTATTTTACTAAAGCCCTGTGGCAGCTGGGTACCACAGTGGATAGAATTCCAACCCTGGAATCAGGGGTACCTGAGTTCAGATCTTGCCTCTGGCACTTACTAGCAGTGTGAACCTGGGCAAGTCACTTAAGTTTCCTTATCTGTTAAATGAGCTTGAGAAGGAAATAGCAAGCTCCTCCAGTGTCTTTGCCAAGAAAACCTCAAATGGGCTCACAAAGAGTCGGACTCAGCTAGTCGACTAGACAATGATAAAAGCACAGGTCTGACCTCATCATTCACATTCTCAATAAAATCCAGTGGTTTCCTATTGAATGTAGGCTAAAAAACAAACTCTTATGTTTAACATGTAAAGCTCTTTACAATTTAGCTTCAACTTACCAGATATTCCTCTTTCTGGGTTCTTTTGTCCATCCAAATTGTCCTCACACGTAAAACATTTATTCTGCACACAAAAAATTCCATCTCTTCTCTTACCTGCACTTGCTCTTTTCTATGCCTAGAATGCGTTCCTAATTCACCGCCACTTTTTTAGAACTCTTATTTCCTTCAATATTTAGCTCAAACTCTACCTTTCCTGATTCTCCTAGCTGCTAGTTCCTTTGTTCCCCTAACTGCCTTGTATTCATTCTGTATATACTAATCTATATAGGGAGAGTAAGGACTAAATAAATGTGTATTGATTGATTATTTGATTGGTTTTGTGATCTTGGGCAAGTCACTTAACCCATCGGTGCCCGCAAACAACTCCCTAAATCAATAAATTTCAGAGAAGTTGACAGTCTATATTGTAATAGGGAATTTCTGCCCCTGGAGTTCCATATACCAGTGGAGTTATAACTGGTAGTGAAGGAAAGCATTCACGAAAGAACTACTCTGATACCTGGCTTTAATGTAGAAACAGCCCTGGATTCACACAGGCTATGCCATCCATCAGGGAAAAGGACTGTATGGCCCCATCCTCTATGAGTCTTACCAGAGTGTGGATCATCAGATGTTTTGTTATGGCTGCCATTGTTGCTGATAAGGATGTTGACATGGCAGCTCATGAAAAATATCTCCTAAGCCTTGAAGGCGTTCTGAGCTACGTGAGTGGAGGGTCTGACTACGTGGATCATAGCTTCTTGAAGTCCTGGAGAAAATGTGACGGGGTTTAAGAACAAAGAAAAATATAAGTAAAAGGCAAAATTACAAAAAAAAAGCAGCTATAGCAGTAGGTAATTCTGGTCTTCAAAGAATGAATGCATTTAATCTTTCTTAGCTCCCAGTTTTTCCTAAGTTGCGAATCTCTTGGTTCTTATTTCAGGAAATGTCTTAGCAGTCAAGCCCTTTATGTGTCTTTTTATTTATTTCTGGAACTGGTGCTGCTGGATGCCTCTCTTCTCTTTGATCAGCAAGAAGAAGAATGTGTAGTTCTTGGCCAGCTATCTTTCATTCTTGAATTGTAGGCCCCCAAGGGTGGGGAAATAGGAATATGGGATAGATCCATAAAGGCTGAAGTAATATTCACTTACATCTCAGATGAAACTTAACGTTGGTGTATCAGTCTTACTTTGCCCCTGAGAAAGACGAAGATCCATTTATCATGCAGAGGCATTAACTTTTGGTGTAAGAAATAATCCATTACTATAATGAGAATCAGTGGGAAATTAAGATTCAATTCAATTCAAAAAGAAATGCTTTTTATATATATATATATATATATATCTTCAGAAATAGGAAGGAATGTTACATCAATGCATTCTATACTTAAAAATAATACTAAAGGCAAAATTTGTTGCTGAGGTACTCATATCCCCTCTGTATGATGGAATATGCTCCATTGACCAAGGCAATATAATACCAGAATATGCGTTTACATTTGAATAACGAATATTACATATCCCTTCTCACAGAATCAGAGGATTATAGAATATGAAGGAGAAGAAATACTTTAATTATTTTCTTTGAATTCTGTTTTACTAATTAATTAATTAACTAATTAAGGAGTTTTCATTGAATGAAGACTTCCAGTGAAGGGGAAATAACTATCTTCCAAAGCATTCCATTTCTCTTTCGGGTGGCTATAGTAGTAGTTTTCCTTTATATCAAGCCTAAATTTTCTTTTTTGTATCTTCTACCCATTGCTATTACTTTTCCATCTCTAGAGCCAATTAGAACAAGTCTAATACCTCTTCTGTGTGACAATCCATTCAAATTCTCCCCATATGGCACGAACTTGAAATGTATATCTATCCTGGCTAGATTTCTCTGGATAACCACCATTTTACACAAAACTTTAAAAACTATTTGCTGTAGTTAATCCCTGTAGTGTTTATTTGCTTTCAAGTATTTATAGGTTAGGACTTTATTTTAGAAACTTTTTCTCAAGGCTGTACATCTAGATCTTTTAATCAGTTTTATTTACTATTTTTTGGCTTTCTATAGTCTATTTTTCTTCCTTTCTTTTGGAAGCACCCCATACTGACTATAGTATCCCAGATGCATTCTCCTCACTTGTTTGTATAGAAAAATGTTTCACTAATAAATAAGGTAACTTAGACTTAAGATAATTAAGAACAAAAGCACAAATAAATATATGCAAAAAAGATGATGACACTTAGAATATTATTTCTGACAGTAAAATTCTTAATTTTAACATTTGCTAATCAGAAATTATGCCACATTGAGAATATGGCCAGGCAGTGAAAATGCACCCAGATTCAGTCTCAGACTTTGGATTCTTTCTTTGGTGACAAAGAAGGCCAAAATATACAGACAGAAGAAGTTAACAAAGTCAAAGAGCCTACAACAGAAGCCTCCAAGAAAAACATGAACTGGTCCCAGGCCATGGAAGAGCTCAAAAAGGATTTGGAAAAGCAAGTTAGAGAAGTAGAGGAAAAATTGGGAAAAGAAATGAGAAGGATGCGAGAAAACCATGAAAAACAAGTCAATGACTTGCTAAAGGAGACCCAAAAAATACTGAAAAATACACTGAAGAAAACAACACCTTAAAAATAGACTAACTCAAATGGCAAAAGAGCTCCAAAAAGCCAATGAGGAGAAGAATGCCTTGAAAGGCAGCATTAGCCAAATGGAAAAAGAAGTCCATCGGACCACTGAAGAAAATACTACCTTAAAAACTAGATTGGAGCAAGTGGAAGCTTGTGACTTTATGAGAAATCAAGATATTATAAAACAGAACCAAAGGAATGAAAAAATGGAAGACAATGTGAAATATCTCATTGGAAAAACCACTGACCTGGAAAATAGATCCAGGAGAGATAATTTAAAAATTATTGGACTACCTGAAAGCCATGATGAAGAAAAGAGCCTAGATATCATCTTTCAAGAAATTATCAAGGAGAACTGCCCTGATATTCTAGAGCCACAGGGCAAAATAGAAATTGAAAGAATCCACCGATCGCCTCCTCAAATAGATCCCAGAAAGAAATCTCCTAGGAATATTGTTGCCAAATTCCAGAGCTCGCAGATCAAGGAGAAAATACTGCAAGCAGCCAGAAAGAAACATTTTGAATATTGTGGAAACACAATCAGAATAATCCAAGATCTGGCAGCCTCTACATTAAGAGTTCGAAGGGCTTGGAATACAATATTCTGGAGGTCAATGGAGCTAGGATTAAAACCTAGAATCACCTACCCAGCAAAACTGAGCATCATGTTCCGAGGCAAAATATGGATTTTCAATAAAATAGCGGACTTTCAAGCTTTCTCAGTGAAAAGACCAGAGCTGAATGGAAAATTTGACTTTCAAACACAAGAATCAAGAGAAGCATGAAAAGGTAAACAAGAAAGAGAAATCATAAGGGACTTAGTAAAGTTGAACAGTTTTGCTTACATTCCTACATGGAAGGATGATGTGTATGATTCATGAGACCTCAATATCATAGTAGCTGAAAGGAATATGTATGTGTGTGTGTGTGTGTGTGCGTGTGTGTGTGTGTGTGTGTGTGTGTGTATATAAGTGAATGTGTGTGTATGTATATATGTATGTGTATGTACATATATATGGAGAGAAAGAGAGAGAGAGAGAGAGGACACAGGGTGAGTTGAAGATGAAGGGAAGATATCTAAAAGAAATAAAATCAAATTAAGGGATGAGAGAGGAATATATTGAGAGAGGGAGATAGGGAGAGATAGAATGGGGTGGATTATGTCACATAAAGGTGGCAAGAGGAAGTAGTTCTGTGGGAGGGGGGGAGAGGGCAGGGGAGGGGGGAATGAGTGAATCTTGCTGTCATCATATGTGGCCTGAGAGGGAATACCATACATACTCAATTGGGTATCTTACCCCACAGGAAAGAAGAGGGAAGAAGGAAAAAAAAGAGGGGTGGATGATGGAGGGGAGGGCAGATGGGGGTGGAGGTAATCAAAAACAAACACTTTCGAAAGGGGACAGGGTCAGGGGAGAAAATTCAATAAAGGGGGAATGGGTTGGGAAGGAGCAAAATATAGTTAGTCTTTCCACAACATGAGTATTGTGGAAGGGTTATACATAATGATACACATGTGGCCTATGTTGAATTGCTTGACTTCTTAGGGAGGGTGGGTGAGAAGGGAAGAGGGGAGAGAATTTTGAACTCAAAGTTTTAAAAACAGATGTTCAAAAACAAACAAAAAAAAGTTTTTGCATGCAACTAGAAAATAAGATACACAGGCAATGGGGAGTAGAAATTTATCTTGCCCTACAAGAAAGGAAGGGAAAAGGGAATGGGAAGGGAGTGGGGTGACAGAAGGGAGGTCTGACTGGGGAACAGGGCAACCAGAATATACGCCATGTTAGAGTGGGGGGAGGGTAGAAATGGGGAGAAAATTTGTAATTCAAACTCTTGTGAAAATCAATGCTGAAAACTAAATATGTTAAATAAATAAATTTAAGTAAAAAAAAAAGAAATTATGCCATAATTCTTTTTCCTAGTCAGTTCTTTTTAATTTTAAAAAACAAATGACCACAAGTTTTTTGCATGTGTGTATGTATGTTTTTAAGTGTAATTTGATCTCTTAAGATTCCTTTCAACTTTAAATACATGATATCATGATCACTAATACAGGTGATCTCTTTTCCTGCTACTGTCATGACAAACAAAAACCATGTATTCATTGATACCTGTCCCTTCACTTTAAAACTGAGGAACTGCAATCTAAGGAGGTAAAGTGCTTTGTCCCCAGATCACACCAGGAGTAAAATTTGGAGCCAGTAATTTAACTGCAATTGTCTGACTCTAGGTTCATCAGTCTTGTTGTTATTTTACCTGTGAAGTATTTTAGGCATTCACTTCCAAAACTTCAGAACTTCATGGTCAAGTGAAATAGCATTCAAATAGAAATCGAATTGGGCTTAGTATTTGCTCTGCCTTTCTGAAGGTTTTGACTATCTCATTTGTTTACTTCTGAATATCAGGCAGATGATAACACAACCCAATTGTTATTAGTATACAGCAATTGAAATGTATTCTCAGTGTTATTTTTGAGTGAAGAGTTGTGAAAAGCCTTACCAACTTTAGATACTGATGTTTCTAAACCTTATTAAAGCATGAACAAATAGTTATGCCAGACAATTTCATTTCACATTTTGCAACATGTAGCAAAAGGCAGTAGGAGAATATATTTAGAACCTACAGAAAGAGCAGATCTTTCTTTAGTAACATTCCATATTTCCCTTAGAGATGATATATCTATATCTGGATATTTATTGGATTATCCCTTGATTGAGAATTGATTATGAGGAGAGAAGGGAAAAAAACCTGGAAGTTACTTATAGGACACTTGAGTAATAAAACCAATAGGATGTTGAAAATCAAAGATAACTTATAGCCAATTTTACGTGCTTAGGGCTGGAGTAATTATTAACTCGCTAGCTAAGAGCCTTGGAGTGTGATGTTCCATGAGATTATGTGTAAGGATCATTTGCTTCACTTTATGATGCTATCACTTAAAGACAATAGGAAGAAACTTTCTACATTCTGGGGCTGAAAGTTTGGGCAAATTTATGGGACATGCACACCACATGGCACAGATAGGTGAATAGAAGTGCTTTCCTAGTGAACGTCTCCTTTAGCTGCATTATGTTGCATCTTTCGCAGCAATTTTACACTGAGCTTTAGATCAGTATCAGGGCCTGGGCAATGCAGCTGAATTAAGGCAGATGAAAGTCAGATATGAAAATGTGTTAACATTCTGATACATCTAGAGAGATCTAAAATGATTGTGGGGCTCTGGAAGACCAGAAAAATTTGTATTACCTAGTTCTGGAAGTATGTTCTGTGTTCTAGTAACTAAATCATACACCCTAAATATTTCGATTAAAATGTTGCAAGCAGGGCAGAACCAAGACGGCGCTGTGAAAGGAACAAACTACTGGAGCCCTCTCACAAATTCTGTCAGATAGCTCTAAAAAAGTGAACCTGAGCAGATTTGAGAGAGTTAGAAGCCACTAGTAGACTGAGAGGGACAGGAGCACCAGACATGTGCAATGGCACCAGACCACACCAACTGGGAGCAGCAGAGGAACCCAGCCAGCTCGCCATGCAGAGAGAGTGCTGGGCGAGTGAAACGTGGGAAGAGGAGCAGGCACAGGGTGGAAGTACCAGCTACATTGGTGATAGAGCCCCAGGCCTCTCAGCCCTGGACAGGAGTCTGTCAGAGGTACTGGAGACACCAGCGCAGAGCCTGCAGACATGGGAGCAGCTACCCTGAGCCTCCACCCCACAGCCTAAAGGTTTGAAATTTGCCTTCTTGAACTTCCAGGAGGCGTAATGGCCAGGTAAATTTGCTCTCCATCCCCCACTCATCCACAGAATACTACCTCAAGAAAAACACAGAAGCCAGAAGTGGAGCTTCAGTAGCCTTTTAGCAAGAGAAGTTGGGGAAAGGACCCTTCTTGTGGTGGCAGAAGGAGACTAGTGCAGGGAGAGGGGTGTCTCAGCAGGCGCCATCTCAGCAGAACAACAAGAATTACTGAGCCCCAGCGGGGTGGAGCTAGCAAACATCAACTCCACGACCCCAGAGAACACTTTGCTCAGCCAGGCTAAGTGGCAGACACCAGCACAGACAAGAACTGAGACCACCTGTGCTGTAGAGCAGTCCCTGGGAAGAGGAGACCTCCAGCAGCCAGACCGCCTCTCCCCCACACCTAACTAAACCACAGCCCACAGTACTCAAAACCAGTGAGCAGGCCCACAGATCCTAATACAAGAAGTTGGGACACAGCCCCCTGAGCCCCAGAAGCAGAGATCCACTTTAGAAGCCAGGAGGAATAAAAAATTAAAAAAAACATGGAAAAACACACTAAAAAGCCAAAGACCATAGATTCCTATAATGGAAACAGGGAAGATCAAAATACCAATTCAGAAAAGGACAGCATGGACACTATACCCACATCTGAAACCTCAAAAGGGAAAGTGAACTTGTCTCCAGCCCAAAAAGCATTCCTGGAAGAACTCAAGGAGGACTTTAAAAACCAAATTAGAGAGGTAAAAGAAAAAAATGGAAAAAAAAATTCACTGATGAAAACAAATCTTTAAAAACTAAAATCGGCAAAATGGTTAAGGAGATTCAGAATATAAATGGAGAAAATGTTTCATCAAAAAGTAATATCAACCAACTGGAAAGGAGATAGAGAAGCTAAAGGAAGAAAACAATACATTAAAAATTAGAACTGGGCAAGTAGAAGCTAATGACTCTATGAGACATCAAAAATCTAAAGAATGAAAAAATAGAGGAAAACATGAAATATCTGATTGGAAAAACAAATGACCTGGAAAACAGATACAGGAGAGAAAATCTAAGAATTATTGGTCTACAGAAAAGCCATAATGAAAACAAGAGCCTGAATGGTATCTTCCAAGAAATCACAAGGATAAGTTCCCCGAGGTCCTAGAACCAGAGGGCAAAATAGTCATCAAAAGAATCCATCAATCACCCACTGAAAGAGATCCCAAATTGAAAACTCCAAGAAATATTATAACCAAATTCCAGAATTTTCAGGTCAAGGAGAAAATACTGCAAGCAGCCAGAAAGAAACAATTCAAATATCATGGAACTACAGTCAGGATCATGGAAGATCTTTCAGCTTCTACATTAAATGACTGGAGAAATTGGAATATGATATTCCGAAAGGGAAGGAAACTTGGACTGCAACCAAGGATCAACTACCCAGCAAAATTGAGCATAATTTTTCAGGCAAGGAGATGGACATTCAATGAAATAATGGAATTCCAGACCTACCTGATGAAAAGGCCAGAACTCAATGGAAAATTTAATCTTCAAATACAAAATTCAAGAGAGGAATAAAAAGGCAAATGGGGGAAAAACCTTGTAATAATGCAAATTATTTACATCCTTAGATAGGAGTATACATACACACACACACACACACACACACACACACACACATATATGTCATATGTCGGTCTTAAGAATAGAACAGTTATTATGACAATTGAAAGGGATACACATAGACTGTGGGTGTCAGTATAAAATAACTGATAAAAAATATAATTAAGAGATATAAAGGGATGCTTCTGGTAGAAGAGGTAAGGAGGTAGTAGAAAACGGTAAATTACATCACATGAAGAGGGACAAAAACATACTATAGTAGAGGGAAAGAAGGGAAGGAGTAGAGCAGTATTTGAGCTTTACTCTCATTGTATTTGGTTCAAGAAGGGAATAACACACTCTGATAAGTATAGAAATCAAACTTGTCCTATAGGCAGTAGGAGGGGAAAGGGGTAAGAAAAGGAAGGGGAGTGGTCAGAAGGCAGGGAAGAAGTAGCAAGGGGAAAAAGGTAAGATAAGGGAGAGGAATCTAGGGGGAAGGTAAACTGAGGAAAATGGTGGTCAAAAGCAAAATTTTTTTGAGGAGTGGAAGGGAGAAGGGAAAAATAAAAGCATAAATGGGGGGAAATAGAATGGAGAAAAAGACAGATAGTAGTCATAACTGTGAATGTGAATGGGATAAACTGTCCCATAAAATGGAAGTGGATAGCAGAATGGATTAAAAACCATAATCCTACAATATGTTGCTTACAAGAAACACATCTGAAACAGGGGGACACACACACATGGTAAAGGTAAAAGGCTGGAGTAGAATTTATTGTGCTTCAGCTAAAGTAAAAAAGAGGGGGTATCAATCTTAATCTCAGAAAAAGCAAAAGCAAAGATAGATCTAATTAAAAGAGATAAGGAAGGACACTATATCTTGCTAAAGGGCACCATAGACAATGAAACAATATCGTTATTTAACATATATGTACCAAGTGATATAGCATGCAAATTCTTAGAGGAGAAGTTAAGGGAGTTACAGGAAGAAATAGACAGCAAAACTATACTAGTGGGGAACCTCCATCTCCCCCTCTCTGAATTTGATAAATTTAACCTCAAAATAAACAAGAAAGAACTTAAGGAGGTGAATAGAATTTTTAGAAATGCAGATATGATAGAACTCTAGAGAAAACCAAATGGGGATAAAAAGGAATGTGCTTTTTTTCTCAGTGGTACATGGGACATACTCAAAAATTTCCCATGTACTAGGGCATAAAAAACTCACAGTCCAGTGCAGAAAGGCAGAAGTAGGCAAAGCATCTTTTTCAGATCATTATGCAATAAAAATTACTTGTAAGAAAGAACCATGGAAAAATAAACTAAAAATTAATTGGAAACTAAACAATCTAATCCTAAAGAATGAGTTGGCCAAAGAACAAATCATTGAAACAATTAATAACTTCATTCAAGAGAATGGCAATAATGAGACAACATACCAAAACTTATGGGACACAGCAAAAGTAGTTCTTAGGGGGAGTTTTATATCTCTAAATGCTTATATGAATAAAATAGATAAAAAGGAGATCAGTGTATTGATCATGTAACAAAAAAGTTAGAAAAGAATAAATCGAAAATCCCCAAATTAAATACCAAATTAGATATACTGCCAATCAAAGGACAGATTAATAAAATTGAAATCATGAAAACTATTAAAATAATAAGTAAAAGAGCTGGTTTCATGAAAAAACCAATAAAATTGATAAACCTTTGGTCAATTTGATTAAAAAAAAGAAAACCAAATTACCAGTATCAAAAATGAAAAGAGTGAATTCACCTCCAATAAAGAAGAAATTAAAAGAATAATTAGGAATATTTTGCCCAGTCGCATGGCCTTAAATTTGACAAGCTTAGCGAAATGGATGAATATTTACAAGAATATAAATTGCCCAGGTTAACAGAAGAGGAAGTAAAATATCTAAATAACCCCATCATAGAAAAACAAATTGAGAAAGCCATCAATGAACTCCCTAGGAACAAATCTCCGGGGCCAGATGGTTTTACATTTGAATTCTGTCAAACATTTAAAGAACAATTAATTTGTATACTTTATAGACTGTTTGGGAAAATAGGTGAAGTAGGAGTCCTACCAAATTCTTTTTATGATGCAAATATAGTATTAATACCCAAACCAGGAAGAGTCAAAAGAGAGAAAGAAAATTATAGACCAATTTCCCTAATGAATATTGATGCAAAAATTTTAAATAAAATGTTAGCAAAAAGTTTGTGGCAACTTACCAAGAGAATAATACACTACGACCCCGTAGGATTTATTCCGGGAATGCAGGACTGGTTCAATATTAGGAAAACTATTAGCATAATTAATTGATTATATCAACAGCAAAATGAGCAGAAACCATATGATCGTCTCAATAGATGCAGAAAAAGCCTTCGACAAAATAGAACACTTGTTCCTATTAAAAACACTAGAAAGTAGGGGGCAGCTAGCTGGCACAATGAGTAGAGCACTGGAACTGGAGTCAGGAAGGCTTGAGGTCAAATCTAGCCTCAGACACTTGACACACTTACTAGCTGTGTGACCTGGGGAAGGCACTTAACCCCAATTGCCCTGCCTTCCCCCCTGCAAAAAAACAAACAAAAAAAAAAAAACAACAACAAAAAAGACCACTAGAAAGCATAGGCATAAACAGAGCCTTCCTTAAAATTATAAATAGCATCTATCTAAAACCATCAGTAAGCATTATATGTAATGGGGATAATCTAGATGCATTCCCAGTAAGATCAAGGGTCAAACAAAGATGTCCATTATCACCCCTATTATTGAGTTTGGTACTAGGAATGTTAGCTGTAGCAATAAGAGAAGAAAAAGAAAATGAAGGAGTTAGAATAGACAAAGAAGAAACTAAATTATCACTTTTTGCAGATGATATGATGATTTACTTAGAGAATCCTAGAGAATCAAATAAAAACCTCCTTGAAATAAACAACTTTAGCAAAGTCGAAGGATATAAAATAAACCAACATAAATCCTCTGCATTCCTATATATTTTTAACAAAGCCCAATAGCAAGAGATAGAAAGAGAAATTCCATTTAAAGTTACTGTAGACACTAAAAAATATGTGGGAGTCTGCCTGCCAAGACAAACCCATGGCCTATATGAACATAATTATAAAACACTTTCCACACAAACAAAGTCAGATCTAAATAAATTGAAAAACAACAGTTGCTAGTGATTAGGCCAAGCTAATATAATAAAAATGACAATTTTACCTAAATTAATTTACTTATTCAGTGCCATAATAATCGAACTACCAAAAACTACTTTACAGAGCTGGATAAAATAATAACAAAATTGATCTGGAAGAGCAAAAGGTCCAGAGTATCAAGGGAATTAATGAAAAGAAATGCTAGGGAAGGTGGCCTAGCCATGCCACATATTAAATGTATAGCAGTCATCAAAACTACTTGGTATTGGCTAAGAAACAGAGTGACATGATCAGTGGAATAGGTTGGGTACACAAGATGCAGTAGTCAACTACTATAGCAATCTACTCTTTGATAAACCCAAAGATGCCAGCTTCTGGGCTAAGAATTCACTATTTCACAAAAACTGCTGGGAAAATTGGAAAATGGTAGGACAGAAAATGGGCATAGACCAATATCTTACACCTTATGCCAAAATAAAGTCAAAATGAATTCAGGATTTAGGATTAAAGGTTGATACTATAAGCAATTTAGGAGAGCAAGGAATAGTTTACCTATCAGATTTGTGGGAAATAATTCATGACACAACAAGAGATAGAGAGCATTACAAAATCCAAAATGGATAATTTTGATTCTGTTAAATTGAAATGCTTTTTGTATGAACAAAGCCAATGCAACAAAGATTAGGAGGGAAGCAGAAAATTGGGAGAAAATTTTTATAACTAGTGTCTCTGATAATGGCATCATCTCTAAAATATACAGGGAACTGAGCCAAATTTATGAGAATGCAAGTCATTCCCCAATTCTGAAATGGCCAAACAGGCAGTTTTCAGAGGAAGAAATTAAAGATATCTATAGGCATATGAAAAAATGCTCAAAATCACTATTGATTAGAGAAATGCAAATCAAAACCACTCTTACTTACCACATCTCTCCTGTCAGATTGGCTAATATGACAAAACAGGAAAATGATAAATGCTGGAGAGGATGTGGGAAAATTGGAACACTGTTACATTGCTGGTGGAGCTGTGAATGGATCCAGCCATTCTGGAGAGCAATTTGGAACCGTGCCCAAAGGGCTATAAAAATGTTCATACCCTTTGACGCAGGAATACCACTTCTAGGGCTGTATCCCAAAGAGATCACTCAAAGGGGAAAGAGACCCATATTTACAAAAGTATTTATTTTTTTAAAATAATTATTTTTATTTTTAGTTTACAACAGATGGTTCTACATAATTTTGAGTTCCAGATTTTCTCCCCTCCCTCCCTTCCTCCTTCCCCAAGATGGCATGGAATCTCATATAACTACCACGAATAACTTCGCATTGAATTAATTTATACACTAGTCAAGTTACGGAGAAGAATTATGACCAATGGAATGAATTGTGAGAAAGAAGAAACAGAACCAAAAAAATAACCCAAAAAAAAAAAACAAAAGAGAAGAGAAAAAGGCAAGCATGAAGTGTGCCTCAATCTGCATTCAAACTTCACAGTTATTTCTCTAGATGTAGACAGCATTCTCCATCGTGAGTCCTTTGGAGTTGTTCCTGCACCTTGTGTTACTGAGAGGAGCAAAGTCTGTCAGGGTTGGTCCTCACGGAGTCCATATATCTGTGGTTGTGTACAGTGTTCTCCTGGCTCTGCTCCGCTCACTCAGCATTATGTCATGTAGGTTTTTCCAGGTTGTTATGAAGTCCATATCATCCCCATTTCTTATGGCACAATAGTATTCCATTACCTTCATATACCACAGCTTGTTCAGCTATTCCCCAATTGATGGGCATCCCTTTGATTTCCAATTCTTGGCTACCACAAAAAGAGCCGCTATAAATATCCTTGTACATATGGGTCCTTTTCCCGCTTGTTTTTTATTTCTTGTTGTTCCTTACATTGATCATAATTCTTCTTTATAACTTGAGTATTGTGTAAATAACTTTAATGCAATGTATGTGTAGAAGATATATCAGACTCCTTGCTGTTTTTGGAGGGAAGGGCAACGGGAGGGAAGGAAAGAAAATCTGGAACTCAAAAACACGCAGAACTGAGTGTGGTAAACTAAAAATAAAAAAAATCCTAACTTAAAAAACAAAACTAGAAACTTCCTTGAACAAGGAATAAGCAGAACATTGGGTTATTGTTACAGTTACTGCTGTTGTTTTAAAGCAGGATCATTGGAAGAAATCTTTGTCTGAAGTCTACTGAACTGTGTTCTAGCATCTGGTAAATATGTTATAATCTAGGTTTTCATTTCACTGTTTCAAGATCACAAAAATGTATATGTAGAGTCTATATCAAATTAAACACCAATTTGGGTGGGGGAGGGGAGAAAAGGGGATGAAATCTAGCACTCAAAATCTTATAGAAGTGAATGTTGAAAACTAAAAATAAATAAATAACTAAATAAATAAAAATTTTAAAAAAGGTAAAAAATGTTGCAAGCTTCAGTGTTTGAACAAATGAAATCGTATATGACAAAAATGATCTTCTCAAGAAAACGTCTCTCAGATCCCAAATATAAATCTATCAATGACTTCCTGCTACTAATGGATATACTAGATACCACATACAGTATCTTCGTCTTCCCTTGGTGACTTCTGAATCATGAGATTGTTTATTATTGGTATTGCTAGGTTGGGATGGAAAGGAAGCTTCCTTCTTCTTACTGGACACTTCTTTCATGTGGGTGGCATGACCCTTTCCCAGTCACTCCCTCACTTCCTCCTCTTTTTCTCTAGGCCTGCTATCAGCTTTGTCCCTTTGGAGAAATGATGTTCCTTTCAAATTGTGATTGAGAGGTCAGTGCCTAAGAAATTTGGCCAAGTCATTTTCTGTCATACTATTCTAAGCTTGTCAGAAACTTTCATCCCACCAAAACTGCTGAATCCCAGCTTAGAAAGATCCAGTCATATTTTTTTCTATCTATGCTTTGAAAGTTATGAAAAATTAGTTAATAATTCTCCCCTGTTCATCTCATTCAAGACATTTAACTCATCATTTCTATTGACCTAATATCCTATCCATCCTTGAAGTTCTTAAATACTACTAAGGACCAAATTTACATTATTTCAGGATAGATTTAATTTTGGGGAATTACTGAAAGTCAGCAAGAGGTGATTGTGGTGATAAGTGGCCCAGATAACACTGTTGTTTCGAATCAAAAATGAAGTATGACTAGAATGAGACTGGTCTTCTCATGTGGCTTTTAAAGTGGCTTTCAAGACACTTTTAAAAAGGGATTTCAAATATATTTTGTGTATTGGGATCACAACTGGAATAAGCATATAGCCTTCCAGGGAGTCTGCTTTGAAGTGTGTGGGACAGAGACCCTTACCCAAATTAAAATCAGAAGCTTCTCAAGGTAAAAAGCAGAAAGGAATTTTATTACTATCTCACGAGAAAGGGCGACTCACAAAGAGAATGCTCTCAATGTCAAACCACACCATATGCAGAAAGAACAGACATTTTCATATACTCAGACCACAGCTCCCCCTTTCCCCAACACCCTTCCTCTTGGCTCAGAGTCATGAGCTTTTGAGGGTACAGTCTAAAAGTAGAATTCCCCCTCCCTTCCCTGTGGCATTGAAAAAGTATATGGAGATATGCAAAAAGTATAGAGTGACATTGAAAAAGTACAGACAGGTGTGGTTATCAGTATTCGGTGTGGCCATCATTATTCTACAACATCTGCACAATTCTAATCTCTCCCTTTTTAGGCCACTGGCCTTGGGAGTTTTGCCTGGAACATTCTGTAGCTAATCTTGCTCTTACAGTAAAGTTGGGGTAGTGTCAAAGCAGGGCTAGATGTGGGGTATTGCAGGATCTTGGGAGTTCCATATGTCAAGTTTCCCCTGATGGGTCTTCATTGTATCCCATTCAGAGGGACAATATTCACTTTGGTTTAAAAAAAAAGAACCTTTGTTATTTTATTATCAAGTAACATATGCCTATTATTGATGGCAGGGATCATGCTTAATTCACTTTGTGCAGAGTTGAACATTGCATTACATTCAAGAACTTAATAAATGGTCATTTTCATGAAGTTTGATTTTAAATTTATTGAAATGACTTGCAAGCTGCCTTAATTTACATTACTACTTACTTTCCTTTTCCTGTTTTACATACCTTTCAATTTGACTTATGCCTTTAATATTAAAGACTCACATCAATATAACACTTTATAATATACAAAGTACTTTGCTCAAAACAATTCCGTCACGTAACTATAGCAGAGTTGTGTAATGAAATAATCAACTGGATTTGGACTCAATGGAACTTAGTTAAAATCCAGGTTTGTTATTTTGGCTTTTATTTATTTGCTATTTTCTTGTGTAAACTTAGGCAATTCATATAATTTCTCTGGTCATCATTTTCCTTGTCTGTGAATTTAGAAGGTTGGACTAGTCCAGGGCTTCTTAAACTGTCCACTCACAACCCCTTCAGTGCTTCTTAAACTGTGGGTTGTGATTGTTTCTCACATTTCTTCCACCTCTATATTTATGATCTTGGAATGTAAGCTCCTTGGAGGTGGGGATTGTTTCATGTTTTGTACTTGTATCCTTGGGGCCTATCAAAGTACCTAGCATGTATGTGTTTAATTAATGCTTGTTTATAGCTTAATCCTTATTTTAAAGTGTTTTTTAAATGAGTTGCAGTTATATTAAGGAATTTACCCATATAGAAACAGTTACTGAAACAATATTCCCAAAAGTTGGAATTGCAACCCAGGTCTCTCGGCACCAAGTCCAAAATGTACTCTACTATCTCTCTATAATACCTAAAGTTCAGTAGTGAGGAAGAAGAAGAATCTGTTAAGAATTTAAGGTTGGGGTCCGTTAAAGAACATACTCACATACAAAAAGAATCCAACTTGTCCTGGGGAATTTGCTCATTCAACCACAGGGAAATGTTACTTACCACTTATACTTACACATGTTATTTAAGTCAAACTGTGCAATTCAAGACAGTAGAACATTTTTATCTACTTCCTTAAGTGGTAGGCCAAGACATATCATGTCTAAGTCAGTAAGATCTTTATTAGTATACTAAGCTCATGAAAAACAAAACAGGAAATAGGAAACGACAAAACAAAATTTTTATGTCCAGTCATTAAATGTTAGTTTTCCCACTCTAATGGAGGCACTCAGCCAAGGAAGAAAAATAACATGAGATTGATTCTCCACTTGAGAGAAACAAAAATTATTAAGGCCAAGGATATACAACAGCTCCAAAAACTTGTGTCTCCTAATAAGTCTAAGTACTAGCTACTTTAAAACTACTTTTTGTTTATTTTATCTTTTTTTCTTGCTGCCTTTTTAAAAAAAATTAATTTATTTTTAATTTTCAACTTTCACTTCCACAAGATTTCAAAGTTTTCCCCACCTCTCACCTCCCTTCAACCCAAGATGGCGTGCATTCTGACCACCCCTTCCCCTAATCTACCCTCCTCATCTCTTCTTTCCTTTGCTTCAGTTTTCCTGTAGGGCAAGATAGATTTCTGTACCCCATTGCCCGTATATCTTGATTCCCAGTTGCATGTAAAAAACAATTTTTAACTTTCATTTTTAAAACTTTGAGTTCCACATTCTCTCCTTTTCTCCCTCCCCACCCACCCTCATTGAGAAGCTAGCAATTCGATATAGGTTATACATGTGTAGTCATGCAAAACACTTCCATAATAGTCATGTTGTGAAAGACTAACTATAATTCCTTCCATCCTATCCTGCCCCCTATTTATTCTATTCTTTCCTTTGACCCTGTCCTTCCTCAAAAGTGTTTGCTTCTGATTACCCCATTCTCCCTTTTGCTCTCCCTGTTAACATCCCTCCTCTTATTTCCTTCTCCCCTATTTTACTATAGGGTAAGACAGATTTTCATAACCATTTGAGTGTGTATGTTATTCCCTCCTTAAGCAAAATCTGATTAGAGTAAGGTGCACTCATTCCCTATTACCTCCCTCCTCTTCCCCTCCATTATAGAAGCTATTTCTTGCCTCTTTTATGTGAGATAATTTACCCCATTCTACCGCTCCCTTTCTCCTTCTCTCAGTACATTCCTTTCTCACCTATTAATTTGATTTGTTTAGATACCATTCCTCCATATTCAATTTACCCTGTGCCCTCTGTCTGTATATCTATATCTATATCCGTATCTATATCTATATCTGCATCTGTATCTGTATCTATATCTATATCTATATCTATATCTTTATCTATATCTATACCTATATCTGTGTCTCCATATCTATCTATTTATGTATCTGTGTATCTGTCTATCTATCTATCTATCTGTCTGTTTGTCTATCTATCTATTCCCACCAACTACCCGAATACTGAGAAAGGTCTCCTGAATTACAAATATCATCTTTCCATGTAGGAATGTAAACAGTTCAACTTTAATAAGTCCCTTATGGTTTCTCTTTCCTGTTTACCTTTTCATGCTTCTCTTCAGCCTTGTATTTGAAAGTCAAATTTTCTATTCAGCTCTGATGAAAACATCAAGAATGCTTAAAATTACTCTAGTTCATTGGATATCCATTTTTCCCCTGAAGGATTATACTCAATTTTGCTGGGTGGGTGATGCTTAGTTTTAATCCTATGTCCTTTGCTCTCCAGAATATCATATTCTAAGCACTCTGATTCCCAAATGTAGAAGCTGCCAAATCTTGTGTTATACTGATGATGTTTCCACAATACTTGAATTGTTTCTTTCTGGCTGTTTGCAATATTTTCTCCTTGAACTGGGAACTCTGGAATTTGGCTACAATATTCTTAGGAGTATTTTTTTTCCTTTTGCGATCATTTTTGGGAGGTGATCAGTGGATTTTTTTCAATTTCTCTTTTACCCTCTGGTTCTAGAATATCATGGCAGTTTTCCTTGATAATTTCTTGAAAGATGATGTCTAGGTTCTTTTTTTAGTCATGGCTTTCAGTTAGTTCAATAATTCTTAAATTATCTCTCCTGGATCTATTTCCAGGTCAGTTGTTTTTCCAGTGAGATATTTCGCATTGTCTTCTATTTTTTTAATTATTTTTTTAATTTCTTGATTTCTAATAAAGTCATTAGCTTCAATTTGCTCCATTCTAATTTTTAAGGAAATATTTTCTTCAGTGAGCTTTTGCACCTTATTTCCATTTGACCAATTCTGCTTTTTAAGGCATTTTTCTCCTCATTGGTTTTTTGGATCTCCTTTACCATTTGGATTAGTCTGTTTTTAAGGTGTTATTTTCTTCAGCATTTTTGGGTCCCCTTTAACAAGATGTTGACTCATTTTTCATGATTTTCTTGCATCACTCTCATTTCTCTTCCCAATTTTCCTCTACTTTTCTTACTTCATTTTCAAAATGGTTTTTGAGCTCTCCCATGGCCTGAGACCAATTTATATTTTTCTTGGAGGCTTTGGATGTAGGAGCTTTGACTTTTTTGTTTTCTTCTGGTTGTATGTTTTGGTCTTCCTTATCACCAAAGTAAGATTCTATAATCTGATTTTTCCCACTGTTTGCTCATTTTCCCAGGCAGTACTTGACTTTTTAGCACTTTGTTATCATAGCATTCTGCTCCAGCATGGGGGGGGCGGTACTTTCTCAACATTTCAGGGATTCTGTGCAGATACTTCTAGGGAACTGTAAGTTTTTAGTTCTTCCAAGGTGGTGTGATGAAAGGAGAAGTGTTCACTTTTCTCCTGGCCTGTGCTCTGGTCTGTGAGTGACCACAAGTACTCTTTTCTGCCTTGAAACTGTGAGGAGGATTCTCTCTCCACCTCAGCCACAAGCTCCACCAGGCCAGTACTCTTTCTCACCCCAGGACTGCAACCCAGATAGAAGCACAGGCGAAGCAAGAGAATCCTGCCCAAGTGCCAGCAAAAAGATCCTTGCAATTCCTTTCTGATCAGCCCCTCAATCCTTCCACTGTCTGTGGGCTGAAAGCTTTGGAAGTAGCCACTGCTGCTGCTCCTGCCTTTGGGCTGGGGCCTACCTTGCTCCTCTCTCACCCAGGTCTGACTTTCCTACTGACCATCTAAGTTGTCTTTGGTGTTTAATGGTTGAGAAGTACGTAAACCACCACAGCTGCAAGTGATTAACTCCTTCCAGCCTGCTCTGGCCCTGTCTGTCCCAGCATGACCCATGCTGGACTGAGCTCTTCTCTCAGACTGGGGCAACAGACCTTTCCTTTTGACCTTCCAGGTTGTCTTGGGCTGGAAATTTGTTTCATTCTGTCATTTGTGGGTTCTGCTGCTCTCAAAAGTTTTAGAGTCATTTTTTAAGGTATTTGGACAGATTTGGGGGAGAGTTCGAGTAAATCCGTGCTTTTCCTCTACCATCTTGTCTCTGCCCCACTGTCTTGCTACCTTCTGTTAGCTATATATCAAAGCATCATTTTATGTCAGGTGAATTATTTTCTGATGTTATCTTGTGTGTTGTTTCAGTAATCACCACTAAAAAGAAATAAACATAATTTGGAAAATACTTAAATTATATATTCTTCTAAAATGGGTCATATCTTATTTGTGGCTTATTTTTTGTCACTATCTTATTAATGCTTCTAAAAAGACTACATAAAAATACCTCATCTTTTTCAAATTCCTTTCTTTCTTCCTCTGTTGATAAACATAGACCAAGGCTAACAACTTAAAAATTAAATTTAAAAAAAGTTCAAAAAGCTGTTCTTGTTAGATTATGATGATTTTATCCTTTTTTTCAGACAGATTCACCCAAGCAAAGTTATATGTGGGTGGATATGTTATCATCCATTTCTGCCACAGAATCCCAGAAGGGGGAAAACCCCACAATGAATTTGGACTTATTTTGACTAAATTATTCTGTGGTTTGGCTTGCCCTGAAGTATAGACTCTTACATAAATAGTAGCTAATTGTAAAATTGTGCCTTCATGAATCTAATTATCCTTTCCCTATATGATACCCCTTTCAGATATCTTTTTTGTTTGGAACTAGATGGAAGTCAGAAAACCTCAAACCTGGAACTTATATTGTCTGTTCTTTACATAAATTATGACACAACTTTAAAATTTAAGGGGAATGCATTTTGTCTTTAAATTGTGTATGAAATATGTATTAATTGTGAACCTGGATGCATTTTACTAGACATTCTAGGACCCCAAATACTCACATGCATTTATATTCTATACCACACCAATTAGCTCTTTATTATGAGCCTTCATTTACTGTTCTGCAGTTATTTCATAGTTTGTATCTTTTCTCCAAATCCAGTTAAGCTTCTTGAAAGTAAGGACTATATAATGCAAAATATGTAGCATAGTGTTAAACATATTTAGCTTCTTGATTGACATTTGTTGACTCATTGATGCATTACAAGGCTATTTTCATTTATTGGCAAAATGCTGTTATGACTTTCAATCCACCTATTATTAGGAATATTAGGGTTTGTAGTGCAATTTTAATAATTAAGGTTTTTTATTTTTGTTTTACAACACTCAGTTCCATATAATTTTGAGTTACAGATTTTCTTCCCTGTCTTTTGACTCTTCCTGGTTTGGGTATTACTACCATATTTATGTCATAAAAAGAATTTGGTAGGACTCCTTCTTCAACTATTTGTCTGTAAAGTATAAGAATTAATTGTTCTTTAAATGTTTGATACAATTCACATGTAAAACCATCTGGCCCTGGAGATTTTTTTTCCTAGGGAGTTCATTGATGGCTTGCTCAATTTCTTTTTCTAAAATGGGGTTATTTAGGAATTTTACTTCCTCTTCTGTTAACCTGGGCAATTGATATTTTTGTATATATTCATCCATATCCCTAAGGTTGTCGAATTTATGGGCATACAATTGGGCAAAATAATTCCTAATTATTGTTTTAATTTTCCCTTCATTGGAGGTGAATTCACCCTTTTAATTTTTGATACTGGTAATTTGATTTTCTTCTTCCTTTTTTTAATCAAATTGACCAAAGGTTTATCAATTTTATTGTTTTTTTTTTTCATAAAACCAGCTCTTGGTTTTATTTATTAATTAAATAGTTTTCTTGATTTCAATTTGATTAATCTCTCCCTTGATTTTCAATATTTCTAATTTGGTATTTAAGTGGGGATTTTCAATTTGTTCTTTTTCTAGCAAGGAATAGAAAAGAGAGCACAGCCGGTACTGATAACCTGGTTTTGTGTTGGGGTTAACAGCATGATGTAGAGTAAGGAGCTTAACTGGGGTGGTGAGATGAGTTTTGGGAGCAATAAAAGGTGAGATTAGATTTATGACATGAAAATAATAGAATTCTTTGAACATCAAACAGATATCTATATTTAATAAATATTAAATATAATTTATTCAATTCAACAATTGCTTATTAGGTATCTACAGTGTGCCTACACTATGCTAGGTCCTTGAAGTACAAAGGTAAAATCATGGAAGAGCTCTCCGCTGAACTGGAAAACTTCTGTTCAGATGAGTAAATTCCAAACATACACACACACACACACACACACACATATATATAGAGAGAGATATAGATATAAATATAGATATAGATAGATATATAGATATAGATATATGGATATATATATATATATATATAAATACATTCATCTTCATGGGTCACAGGAGTACATTAACAACTGAGAATATCAGCAAAGTCTCCTTTTGAGTTATGGCATTTGAGATGAACCTTGAAGGCATCTAGGGAGGCAAAAACTTAGAGGTGAGAAGGGAGACTCCTCCAGGTATGGAGATAACTTGTGCTAAGCCAAAGAGGCAGAAGATGGAACGTCACGTACAGGAGCCAGTTTTGTTCAAACGTAAAAGGGGAAAATGTGAAATCAGTCAGGAAAGACAGGTTGGAGCCATATTGTAAAAAATCTAAAATTCTAAGTTGAAGAGTTTCTATTTGTCCTAAAGCATAGATTCTTAACATGATGGTGTGTGAATTTTGGTTTCTTTCACATATATATATATATATATATATATATATATATATATATATATATATATATATATATATATATATATATATATATATATATATATATATATAGATGGTATTTCAATGTGTTTCCTTTGTAATCCCATTTATTTTATTTTATGTATTTAAAAGCATTATTCTGAAAAAGGGTCCATAACTCACCAGCCTGCTAAAGTGGTCCATATCACAAAAAACGTTAATAACAGATATCCTAGTGAGATTGCCAGAAGCAAAGGGGAAAAAACGAAAACTGATATCCCAGAGGCAGTGGGACCACTGAATCTCTTTAAACCCAGGTATAATATTACCAACAGATCTGTCTTTATATGTTTTTTTGAGCAAGGGCATGCCATGATGATATTGGGAATCTTTATCAGGTAGTGATATCTAAGGCATAAAGGGAAGTTAGAATTAAAAAGACAAAACAATAGCAGTTAAAGTAATGTGATGGCAGCCCAAAAAAAGACTTGTGACAATAAGAATGGGCATAAATGGACTAATTTGGAAAACAGTGAGAAGGGAGCTTCCAGAGTATTTGGTGTCTTATTGAATATGTGGTGAAAATGAACTCAGAATTTAAAACATGGGAGACTAGGAAACTAGTGTTGACATTACACGAAATTAGTCAGTTAGGAAGTGTAATCAGTTTAGGGAGCCTTGTGTTATATGACAATGAGTTTGAGGTTTGGAAATGTTGAGTTTGAGGTGACATTCAATAAAGGAAAAAACATAAGAATTTATGTTATTTTTATATAAAATTATAAATTTATATTTTTCATCCATACAGATAGTTAAGTTCTCTTCAACCAATGGATTCAAAAGCAGGTAGAATGAGTAATGATAGTAACTACAAGAGGGTTAGAAAATAGTGAAAAAAAATCCAAGAGACATATGTTAGCCTTATTAGCATGTTCACAGTCCTGGGGTTGCTTTTTGTTGTTCTTGGGGTTGGAGAGTAAGTTTTTGAAAGTTTATAGAAATTTTCCAGGACATTTCCTGCTGGCCGAGTCTATATTGGAGAAGTTAAGTGAAGAACTGAGAAATTACCCAGTTTATTTAACAGTTTTTGTGAACAGCCCATGTTTATTATGCATGTTTTCCTTCTTCAGTTGCACCTCCACCTGGTATTTTCCAGTTGCTCTATTCCCTCATAAAACCTATTGATGTCCCATTAACTAATACGGAATCTCTGCCGTGCATTTCTTGTTTCTTAACACTTTTCAAAAGACTATGCCTATGTATTTGTGCTCTTAATAATGTATATCCACTGTTTAGTTGGTGTTTTAGTAGTTGTTATAGCATAGATAGCTTTCCTATCTTCTGGATTTCAATTCCTCTTTTCTCAAAATAGAATCTGAGCAGAAGCACATACATACAGCTCAGCAATTCAATTGATCACTTGCTTTGTCACATTTTCTGGCTTAAGAAAGAAAACAAACTGATAAGAAACAAACAAAACTAAAGCCTGAAGGAGGCATCATTTTCAAAGTAAGCGCTCTCCTGATCAAGAGGGAAAAGAGAGGCAAAAATGAAGGTTGCTGATCTCTGACACTGCAGCACAGATTCTGAACTCACCATAAATTATGCACACATCTTCCCCCCCCCCCCGCCTTGGTTCTTGATTCCCTGCTGCTACTTGTGATTTCTGGTCAAGAGACAGTGGCACCTTCGTGTCTTGCTTGCTCAGCTTCCAGATCCCCTGCTCCTGTTCCTTGTTCTCACAAATCTCTTCATCTTCTATGTTAGAGCAAAACTCGGTGAATAAGGAGGGTCAAGAGGGAGGATGCTGGGAAATCACTACCTATATCAGTGGCATTCATTTACTATACCTTAATCTTCTTAGGGAGGATAGCTTGGTGGCACAGTGAATAGAGTTCTGGGCCTGGAGTCAGGAAGACCTGAGTTCAAACCCTGCCCCTGGATAAGTCACTTACCTATGTTTGCCTCAATTTTCATCTGTAAAATGAGCTGGAAAAGGAAATGATAAACCACACTAGTATCTTGTCAACCCACAACCAGGGTCTGAAATGACTAAACAACAATGAAATTTTCTTGGCAACCCTATCAAGACGTATGGTCAAGATAGTGTTATGTTAATATAAAATTTATTTACAATGTTCCATAAAAGGCAACATTAATTCATAAGGTTGCTTAATGGTATGAACATCCAAATTGGTTTGCCTTTCAGTAGTAAATGTTGTAAATTAAATTTACCATTTTCTAAGAGAAATATTGATATAATGAAAGGCAGAAAACTACAGTTGGAAAAACTCTTGAGAAGCATTCAAATTCATTCCTCCATATTATGCTTCTGAGGGGTCCTGTAATTATACACATCTTATTTTATGAGACCTACCATCACAACCTATCATATGATAAGTCACAAAAACTATGTGAATTAAAACTGAAGAACATTGGAGCACACGTCAAATCTGTAAAGAATTGTTCACAGGGTGATAATATGCAAACTTTTAAGTTTTATCTTTCCAGTTGAAAATGGCTTGCCCACTTGGACCCTGCTCAGACTTTTGAGGGTTAGAAACAAAAGATATTTTTATGTATGTCATAAAAAAGTAAAGGAAAAGCAGCCAAACTGTAATGAGCTTATTGATCATCATTTTTATGAATAGGGAAAAGATAACAGTTCCACCAGTTTCAGAGGAAATAAAGAGCAAAAATGAAAGTAAATGTAATAGATTTCCTGTAGAAATAAGTAGCATAGTATTATGCTATTTTCATATAAAAATCGCAAAATGCTTGTCTTCAAAATTTCCAAAGTTGAGTTGATTTTATTAGATTTTGTTTTACAATCTAGGTAACAAAGATGATGTAGGTAAAATTATATTTTGATTAATTTACTTTTCTCCATAATGTACTGCTTTTTCTTTTATTCTTATAAGTCAGAAAATCATAGGTTTTAAGCTAGAAGAGACTATAAGACTCACCTCTCCCAACTGTTTCATTTTATAGATTGGCAGAGGTCCAGAAGGATTAAATATATTGCTAAGGTAACATGACATATAGGGCCAGGATTTGAACTAGATTCCTTTGATTCCAAATCCTGTCAGCTTTTCCTCTCCTCCCCCACTCACCCCACCTTAGTCACTATGACTCAACTAACAAGAAAGCATTATGTTGAATTATCTTATTTAAAGAGAATTCCCACTTAGATAATCAAACAAGTTGATGTGATGATCATTCATAAATTTTATATTTTATCACCTCTTCCTGGGTAGAGCTAAGGTGCTTCTGGCAGAAACATTTAATTTTGGGGATAATATTTGTAAAAGAGAAACAAATGTCAACTGTTAATCTCCATTGTTTTTAGAACCTTGGCGGGGGGGACGGGGTGGCTATAAAGGCAGTGTAATTTTCAAGGCTTTTAGGGAAAATGAATTTACTCAGATTCTATATCAAGCACATAAACTTTGAATAGTCATAGAAAAACTTCATTTGTTTTATTTTAGAGGCATAGAATGTCAGCCTAGAAGCCAGGAATGGGGTCAGGTTTAAATCATGCCTCTGGCACATACTGGTTGTGTGACCCCAGACAAGCCCTCCAACCTCTCAGTATTCTAGGAAACTCTCTAAGACTATTAGTTGTAGAAAAGGTGCTGACCTGGGGTGGTAGGAAGAATTTCCTCACTGATTTTTTTATACCAGTGAAATCATAGGTTCAGTTTTTATAGCTCTTTTACTACTCTTATCTCTTATTTTATTCTTCTAACTGGATGACAAAGAAAACTGCCATAGAATAAAACATTTTACATTTAAGTACATATTTCTTCCCTCTCTTATTGACTTTAACAAGAGATTCTTAACTTATTGATGAATTTGAATTTGGGGTGAATGTCTTGTGTATTGTGGTCTTGCATATATAGTATGGATCAAAAGAAAGCAAATGAAATGATAGAAGCCCTGATGCATGATAAAGAACAAAAACGGCTTGTAAAGCACTTAGCATAGTGCATGCCACATAGTGGTTGCATAATAAGTGCTTATTCCATCCATCCATCATCTCATGATGTGAAGAAAAGACTAGGCAAATCCTGAATTCTGATTCCATATGGAGCAACAGTGGAAAGAACAGATGTGGAGTCAGGAAGACAGACCTGAGTTCAAATCAAGCCACAGACACTTCCTAGCTGTGTGACCTTGTACAAGTCAATTAACCTCTTTTTGCCTCAGTCTCTTCATCTATAAGTGTGGGAATAATAATAGCATCCATCTCCCAAGATTTCTGCGAGGATAAGATGAGATATTAATAATACTGATAATAACAACAACTGACATTTATATAGTGCTTACTATGTGCCAGGCATTGTGCTAAGTGCTTAATATTTATTAATATTTCATATGCGCAATTCCAAAAGATGAAGTTATGTTTGCACATTGGTAAATATGTCCTTTAATAACTCAAACAAGAAAAGTAAAACCAGGGATTTGAGGAAGGCTCAAAATTTCAAATAAGTATTCCTTTCAGTCTTAATTCTAAAATAAAAAGTAGCTCTTTATGTTCCAAGCCAAGAGAAAACGTGCCTAATTCATCTTTGCCATTCTAGATAATCAGGTATCTTTCCTCAACTTTCATTTAACCTGAACTTGGTCGTTAAAATTGTACATTCTCAATTAACTTTTTTGACCCCAGTCCAGGAACTTGTATTTTCAGCATTTTGCAGGTGGTGGCTGCACCTGGAATATTCTCCATTTTTTCTCTGAAAAAAATATTTGAGGTGTGTGGATTAGGTGAACAACAGGCAAAGCTTCTGAGCACCAGATGTTGATGATAGTGCTCAGAAATCAGTGAAGGAGAAAACTAATTTGTCTACAAGGGATTCTCTCTATATGTGGCTACACTAAAAAGAAAAAACCCCAATTTTTTTTCTTTTTTTAAATTTATTTACTGAACATATTTAGTTTTCAGCATTGATTTTCACAAGAGTTTGAATTACAAATTTTCTCCCCATTTCTACCTTCCCCCCCACTCCAAGATGGCATATATTCTGGTTGCCCTGTTCCCCAGTCAGCCCTCCCCTCTATCACCCCTCTCCCCTCTCATCCCCTTTTCCCTTCCTTGCTTGTAGGGCAAGATAAATTTCTACTCCCCATTGCCTGTGTATCTTATTTTCTAGTTGCAAGCAAAAACTTTTTTTTTTGTTTTTGAACATCTGTTTTTAAAACTTTGAGTTCCAAATTCTCTCCCCTCTTCCCTTCCCACCCACCCTCCCTAAGAAGTCAAGCAATTCAACCTAGACCAGATGTGTATCATTATGTATAACCCTTGCACAATACTCATGTTGTGAAAGACTAACTATATTTTGCTCCTTCCCAACCCATCCCGCTTTATTGAATTTTCTCCCTTGACCCTGTCCCCTTTCCAAAGTGTTTGTTTTTGATTACCTCCACCCCCATCTGCCCTCCCCTCCATCATCCCCCCTCCTTTTATTTTTTTTTATCTTCCTCCCTCTTCTTTCCTGTGGGGTAAGATACCCAATTGAGTATGCATGGTATTCCCTCCTCAGGCCAAATCTGATGAGAGCAAGGTTCACTCATTCCCCCCTCACCTGCCCTCTCCCCTCCTCTATGTGAGATAATCCACCCCATTCTATCTCTCCCTATCTCCCTCTCTCAGTATGTTGCTCTCTCATCCCTTTATTTGATTTTATTTCTTTTAGATATCTTCCCTTCATCTTCAACTCTCCCTGTGTCTGCCCTCTCTCTTTTATATATCTATATATATCTATATATATATCTATATCTATCTATCTATCTATACACACATACATACACACACACATAGATATATACATACACATTCACCTATATATACATATATATACATATATATATATATATATATATATATATACACACATATTCCCTTCAGCTACACTAATACTGACATCCCATGTATCATACACATCATCTTTCCATGTAGGAATGTAAACAAAACATTTCAACTTTAGTAAGTCCCTTGCAATTTCTGTTTCTTGATTACCTTTTCATGCTTCTCTTGATTCTTGTGTTTGAAAGTCAAATTTTCTATTCAGTTCTGGTCTTTTCACTGAGAAAGCTTGACAATTCGCTATTTTATTGAAAGTCCATATTTTGCCTTGGAGCATGATACTCAGTTTTGCTGGGTAGGTGATTCTAGGTTTTAATCCTAGCTCCATTGACCTCCAGATTATCATATTTCAAGCTCTTCGATCTCTTAATGTAGAAGCTGCCAGATCTTGGGTTATTCTGATTGGGTTTCCACAATACTCAAATTGTTTCTTTCTGGCTGCTTGCAATATTTTCTCCTTGATCTGGGAGCTCTGGAATTTGGCAACAATATTCCTTGGAGATTTCTTTTTGGGATCTATTTGAGGAGGTGATCGATGGATTCTTTCAATTTCTATTTTGCCCTGTGGCTCTAGAATATCAGGGCAGTTCTCCTTGATAATTTCTTGAAAGATGCTATCTAGTCTCTTTTTTTGATCATGGCTTTCAGGTAGTCCAATAATTTTTAAATTCTCTCTCCTGGATCTATTTTCTAGGTCAGTGGTTTTTCCAATGAGATATTTCACATTGTCTTCCATTTTTTCATTCCTTTGGTTCTGTTTTATAATATCTTGATTTCTCATAAAGTCACTAGCTTCCACTTGCTCCAATCTAATTTTTAAAGTCGTATTTTCTTCAGTGGTCTTTTGGACCTCCTTTTCCATTTGACTAATTCTGCCTTTGAAGGCATTCTTCTCCTCATTGGCTTTTTGGAGCTCTTTTGCCATTTGAGTTAATCTATTTTTTACGGTATTGTTTTCTTCAGTGTATTTTTCAGTATGTTTTTTGAGTCTCCTTTAGCAAGTCATTGACTTGTTTTTCATGGTTGTCTCGCATGCTTCTCATTTCTTTTCCCAATTTTTCCTCTACTTCTCTAACTTGCCTTTCCGAATCCTTTTTGGGCTCTTCCATGGCCTGGGACAAGTTCATGTTTTTCTTGGAGGCTTTTGTTGTAGGCTCTATGACTTTGTTGTCTTCTTTAGGCTGTATGTTTTGGTCTTCTTTGTCACCAAAGAAAGAATCCAAAGTCTGAGACTGAATCTGGGTGTGCTTTCGCTGCCTGGCCATATTCCCAACCAACTAACTTGACCCTTGAGTTTTGCAGTGGAGTATGACTGCTTGTAGACTAACGAGTTCTATGTTCCACGTTTGGGGGGGAGGTGCCAGCTCTGTCAGACCCACACTACTCCTTCCCCAAGAACCCCCAGTCCAGACTGGGCTTAGATCTTCAGAAGGCTGTTGCACTCCTGCTCTGATCCACCACTTAATTCCTCCCACCAGGTGGGCCTGGGGCCAGAAGCAGCAGCAACTGTAGCTGCCCCACCTCTGCTGCCCCCGGGGGTTGGAGGCGGAACCACGAACTCCTTCCACTCCCGCAGCTTTTCCCACTAACCTTCTCCGCAGTCTTTGGTGTTTGTGGGTTGAGAAGACCGGCAACTGCCGCAGCTCACCGATACAGGGCATCAGGGCCCACTCCACCCGGCTCCTGGTCTGGTTGATCCACACCGCTCAGGCTGGGCTCTGCTCCACTCCGTTCCCAGCTCCCAGCTCCCAGCTCCCAGCTCCCAGCTCCATGTGGGATAGACCTCTCCCAGACACCATCCAGGCTGTCCTGGGCTGGAGCCCTGCTTCCCTCCGCTGTTCTGTGGGTTCCGCTGCTCTAGAATTGGTTCAGAGCCATTTTCTATAGGTTTTTGGAGGGACTTGGCAGGGAGCTCAAGCTGGTCCCTGCTTTCCAGCCGCCATCTTCAAGTATTTCTGAAACCTCAATTTTTTAAAAAATATTAATTTATTTAATATATTTAGTTTTCAGCATAGATTTTCACAAGAGTTTGAATTACAAATTTTCTCCTCATTTCTACCCTCCTGCCCACTTGAAGATGGTGTGTATTCTGGTTGCCCCATTCCCCAGTCAGCCCTCCCTTCTGTCACCCCACTCCCCTCCCATCCCCCTTTCCTTTCTTCTCTTGTAGGGCAAGATAAATTTCTATGCCCCATTGCCTGTATATCTTATTTCCTAGTTGCATGCAAAATCTTCTTTTTTGTTGTTTTTTTTGAATGTCTGCTTTTAAAACTTTGAGTTCCAAATTCTCTCCCCCGTTCCCTCCCCGCCCACCCTACCTAAGAAAGCAACAATTCAACATAGGCCACATGCATATCATTATGTAAAACCCTTCCACAATACTCATGTTGTGAAAGATTGACTATGTTTTACTCCTTCCTAACCTATCCCTCTTTATGAAATTTTCTGCCTTGACCCTGTCCCTTTTCAAAAGTGTTTGTTTTTGATTACCTTGTCCCCCCGTCTGCCTTCCCTTCTATCGTCCCCCCTTTTTTATCTTCTTCCTCCTTCTTTCCTGTGGGGTAAGATACCCAATTGAGTGTATGTAGTATTCCCTCCTCAGGTCAAATCCAATGAGAGTAAGATTTGCTCATTCCTCCTTACCTGCCCCCTCTTCCCTTCCTAGAGAACCACTTTTTCTTGCCACTTTTATGCGAGATAATTTACCCCATTCTATCTCTCCCTTTCTCCCTCTCTCAACATATTCCTCTCTTATCCCTTAATTTGATTTTATTTTTTTAGATATCATCCCTTCATATTCAACTCACCCTGTGCCCTCTGTGTGTGTATATATATATATATATATATATATATATATATATATATGTATGTATGTATGTATGTATATACATATACATACACCTACATATATACATACGTAGACACACACGTATGTATATACATATATGTATACACACATATGTATATATATATATGTATACACACACATCTATATATATGAATATTCCTTTCAGCTACTATGATATTAAGGTCTCATGAATCATACACATCATCTTTCCATGTAGGAATATAAGCAAAACACTTCAACTTTAGTAAGTGCCTTATGATTTCTCTTTCTTGTTTAACTTTTCATGCTTCTCTTGATTCTTGTGTTTGAAAGTCAAATTTTCTATTCAGCTCTGGTCTTTTCACTGAGAAAGCTTGAAAGTCCTCTATTTTATTGAAAATCCATATTTTGCCTTGGAGCATGATACTCAGTTTTGCTGGGTAGGTGATTCTTGGTTTTAATCCTAGCTCCATTGACCTCTGGAATATTGTATTCCAAGCCCTTAGGTCCCTTAATGTGGAAGCTGCCAGATCCTGTATTATCTTGATTGTTTTTCCACAATACTCAAATTGTTTCTTTCTGGATGCTTGAAGTAGTTTCTCCTTGACCTGGGAGCTCTGGAATTTGGTGACAATGTTCCTAGAAGTTTTCTTCTTGGGATCTACTTGAGGAGGTGATCTGTGGATTCTTTCAATTTCTATTTTACCCTCTGGCTCTAGAATATCAGGGCAGCTCACCTTGATAATTTCTTGAAAGATGATATCTAGGCTCTTTTTTTGATCATGGCTTTCAGGTAGTCCAATAATTTTTAAATTATCTCTCCTGGATCTATTTTCCAGGTCAGTGGTTTTTCCAATGAGATATTTCAACTTGTCTTCCACTTTTTCATTCCTTTGGTTCTGTTTCATAATATCTTGATTTCTCATAAAGTCACTAGCTTCCACTTGCTCCAATCTAATTTTTAAGGTAGTATTTTCTTCAGTGGTCTTTTGGACCTCCTTTTCCATTTGGCTAATTCTGCTTTTCAAGGCATTCATCTCATTGTCCTTTTGGAGCTCTTTTTCCATTTGAGTTAGTCTACTTTTTAAAGTGTTGTTTTCTTCAATATTTTCTTCAGTATTTTTTTGAGTCTCCTTTAGCAAGTCCTTGACTTGTTTTTCATGGTTTTCTTGCATCTTTCTCATTTCTCATCCCAATTTTTCCTCTACTTCTCTAACTTGCTTTTCCAAATTCTATTTGAGCTCTTCCATGGCCTGAGACCAGTCCATGTTTTTTTCTTGGAGGCTTTTGGTGTAGGCTTTTTGACTTTGTTGACTTCTTCAGGCTGTATGTTTTGGTCTTCTTTGTCACCAAAGAAAGATTCCAAAGTGTGAGACTGAATATGAGTGTGTTTTTGCTGCCTGGCGATATTCCCAGCCAACTTACTTGACTTGAGTTTTTGGTGGGGCTATGGCTGCTTGTAGAGCAAGGAGTACTTCGTTCCAAGCTATTGATTTCAGAGCTATTTCTATACAGCCAGCCCTGCCACACCAGCACTCCTCCTTCCTCAAGAACCACCAACCTGGACCTGATACAAATCTTAAGCAGGCTCTGCACTCCTGCTCTGATCTGCCATTTAATTCCTCCCACCACATGGGCCTGGGGCCAGAAGTAACTCCAGCTGTAGTTCTGTAGCTGCACCTCCCCCGCTGCCCCTGGGGAGTGGCCTACCCTCGAACTCTGTCCCCTGCAGCTTTTTCCACTAACGTTCTCTGTTGTCTTTGGTGTTTGTGGGTTGAGAAGCCTGGTAACTGCCACAGCTCACTGATTCAGGGTGCAAGGGCCTGTTCCACCCGGCTCCCTGTCTGGTTGGTCCTGCTGCCACCCACGTGAAGTCCACTTCCCTACGCTCCTTGCGTGATAGACCTCATCCAGCTACCATCCAGGGTGTCCTGGGCTGGATCCCTGCTTCCCTTTGCTTTTTTGTGGGTTCTGCAGTTCTAGAATTTGTTTAGAGCCATTCTTATAGGTTTTTGGAGGGATATGGTGGAGAGCTCACGCAAGTCCCTGCTTTCTAGCCACCATCTTGGCTCTGCCCCCCAAATTTCTAAAATTGAATTTCCATGTTGTATTTGAAGGAACAGATTTGCCATCTGTATGAATGCTCAAAGACTTGGCACTTTAATTCCTTATGAAAATCACTTTCCAATGGGTATATTTTCATTTCTCAACCTTTTTATGACCCTTTGGTTGGATATATTCAGATAGCCACAATGATAGAAATAATCATAGCAATAGGTGACATAGGAAATGTTTCTGTGGAACTGAAAACACTTTGTGGATTATATCATTTCTTCTTTCTTTTTTTCTATGTAGTAGGTAAGTGCAATATTATTTTTTCCACTTTTCAGAAAGAGAAATTCAAAATATGAAACAACTAGAGAGTTTTCCCAGAGTTAACACAGTGAATCTTGTAGCCAGAGGTGGGAGAAGAAATGAGGCCCTGTTTCTTGTAGTATAATCCAAAGGGTCATCCTATCAACAGCTTATTGTAGGAAGCTGACCTCTCCAAAAAACAAAATTACATCAATAACCAAAGCAGGGAAATAATTTGTGTATGTAAAATTATTGCCAGAAATAACTTCTAACTTTACAATGTACATACATATATGGGGTGTCTCAAAGTCTCAGTGCTATGTTAAACTAGTAAAATCTGAAGCTTTTGGGGGGTGGCAGAGCCAAGATGGTGGCTGGAAAGCAGGGCCTTGCTTAAGCTCTCCCCCAAATCCTTCCAAACACCTGTAAAAATGGCTCTGAAAATTTCTAAAGCTACAGAACCCACAAAATAACAGAGGGAAGCAGGTCTCCAGCCCAGAACAGCCTGGATGGTCAATGGGAAGGGTCCACTGCATAGTGCTGGGAGTGGAGTGCAATCCAGCCTGGCCTGTGCCAGGACAAACTGACTGGGAGTTGGCAGGAGCAGGCCTGAGGATCATGAATAATTGAACTGTGGCAGTTACCAGACTTCTCAACCAACAAACACCAGAGACCATGGAGCAGGTGAATGGGAAAACTTCTGGATCAGGGTGAGAGCAGTCCAGCCCCAGCCCAAGGGGTGGTGGAGGTGGAGCAGTGGTGGCAGTAGCAGCAGCAGGAAGCTCCAGGGGCTGATTCCAGAACTCCAGTAGAGGCTGCTTCCAGAGTCCCTGGCCAACATGGTGGGAGGAATCAAGCGGGCAGATCATAGCAGGAGTGCAGGGAGTGCTTTGCTGGTGCAGAGGTACCTTTGCCATGCTTGGATCTGGGTTGCAGTCCTGGTTGGTGGTTTTTGGGGGAGGAGGAGTGCTGGTGTGGCAGAGCTTGCTGTGTAGAAGTATCTCAGAAAACAGCAGTGCAATGTCCCTGAGGCTTGGGACAAAGCACTCTCTACTCTACAAGCAGTCATATCCTGAAAAAAAGCTCAAGGGTCAAGTAGTTGGCTGGGAACATGACCAGGCAGCACAAAAGGACTCAGACTCAGACTCAGACTATAGAATCTTTTTCTGTGTCAAAGAAGAAAAAAACATACAGCCAGAAGAAGTCAAGAAAGTCAAAGAGCCTACATCAAAAGCCTCCAAGAAAAATAAGAATTGGTCTCAGGCCATTGAAAAGCTCAAAAAGTATGTGGAAAACCAAGTAAGAGAAGTAGAGGAAAAATTGGGAAGAGAAATGAGCATGATGCAAGAAAACCATGAAAAACAAGTCAACAACTTGCTAAAGGAGACCCAAAAAAATACTGAATAAAATACCACATTAAAAATAGACTAACTCAAGTGGCAAAAGAGCTCCAGAAAGCCAATGAGGAGAATAATACCTTAAAAGACAGAAGTAGCCAAATAGAAAAGGAGGTCCAAAAGACCACTGAAGAAAATGCCACCTTAAAAATTAGACTGGAGCAAGCGGAGGCTAGTGACTTTGTGAGAAATCAAGAAATTATAAAACAGAAAAAAAGGAATGAAAAATAGAAGTCACTGTGAAATATCTCATTGGAAAAACCACGGACCTGGAGAATAGATCCAGGAGAGATAATTTAAAAATTATTGGACTACCTGAAAGCCATGATCAAAAAAGGAGCCTAGACATCATCTTTCAAGAAGTTATCAAGGAGAACTGCCCTGATTTTCTAGAGCCAGCGGGTAAAATAGAAATTGAAAGACTCCATCTATCGTTTCTTGAAAAAAATTCCCAAAAGAAAACTCCTAGGAATATTGCAGCCAAATTCCAGAGTTCCCAGGTCAAGGAGAAAATATTGTGAACAGCCAGAAAGAAACAATTTGAGTACTGTGGAAACACAATCAGCATAACCCAAGATCTAGCAAGTTCTACATTAAGGGACCGAAGGGCTTCAAATATGATATTCTGGAGGTCAAAGGAGCTAGGATTAAAACCGAGAATCACCTACCCAGCAAAATTGAGTATAATGCTCCAAGGCAAAATATGGATTTTCAATAAAATAGAGGACAATCAAGCTTTCTCGATGAAAAGACCAGAGCTGAATAGAAAATTTGACTTTCAAACACAAGAATCAAGAGAAGCATGAAAAGGTAAACAAGAAAGAAAGAGAATTCATAAGGGACTTACTAAAGTTGAACTCTTTTGTTTACATTCCTGCAAGGAAAGATGATGTTTGTAATTAAAATAAAATTAAGGGATGAGAGAGGAATATATTGAGAGAGGGAGAAAGGAAGAGATAGAATGGAGTAAATTATCTCACATAAAAGTGGAAAGAAAAAGCAGGTCTATTGGAAGGAAAGAGGGTACAGGTGAGGGGGAATAAGAGAATCTTGCTCTCATCGGATTTGACTTGAGGAGGGAATAACATACACACTCAGTTGGGTATCTTACCCCACAGGAAGCAGGGGGAAGTGGATAAGAAAGGGGAGATGATAGAAGGGAGGGCAGATGGGGGAGGAGGCAATCAAAAGCAAGCACTTTTGAAAAGGGACAGGGTCTAGGGAGAAAATTGAATAAAGGGGGACAGGATAGGATGGAGGGAAATATAGTCTTTCACAACATGATTATTGTGGAAGTGTTTTGCATATTGATACATGCGTGGCCTTTGTTGAATTTCTTGCTTTTTTAGGGAGGGTAGGTGGGGAGGGAAGAAGGGAGAGAATTTGGAACTCAAAGTTCTAAAAACGGATGCTAAAAAAAGTTGCTTTTGCATGCAAGTGGGAAATCTGCCTTGCCCTACGAGAAAGCAATGGGAAAGGGGATGGGTGGGTGACAGAAGGGAGGGCTGACTGGGGAATGGAGCAGTCAGAATATATGCCATCTTGGAGTGGAGGGAGGGTAGAAATGGGGAGAAAATCTGTAACTCAAAATCTTTTCGAAATCAATTTTGAAAACTAAAAATATTAAATAATAAAATATGAATAAAAATCTAAAGTTATTAAAGCTTAGCATGGCCCCAGACCTTTGGGACACTGTGATAATAGCGTGGCATAGTACAAAGAGGGCTAGCCTTAGGGTTAGGAAGACATGGTTCAAATTTTACTTCTGACAGTACTAGCTATATGACCATAGGGAAGTCACTTAGCACAGTGCTTGATACATAATGAATACTATATAAATATTAACTACAATTATTATTAACTTTTATTATGCCTCTCTCTGACTTCAGAGAAGCCTCTAATACTATAAGTTACAGAGAATTTGCTTACCAGTATCAGTGGCAGGATTTTCCACACTGAGAATTACAGTTCAATATGCGGTTTTCTATTAATTAACTGCAAATGTTTGGATTTTTTCTTTAAAAGAAAAAAATGGGTCACTAGGGAGAGAAAGTGTTCCCTTCGAATAGTCGAAGATATGTATGATATTGTGTTCCTTGATGTGGTAATACTGTCTTTCCTGCTGAAGTATCCTAAATGTTTATCAGAGAACTAAAGCACACTGATGGTAAAATGACCCCACCAAGTAAATAAACCAGAGAAAGATACAAATGAAAACACACATTTTCATGGTTGTGCTTTAGTCTCAGTGACATAACTGCTTTGATGTTCCCAACATGTCTCTCTGTGATTGCCTCATCTGTAACATAAGATGCATTCAGTTTTCTGGCATCTAGATGGCACTCTACAAAATATAAACATAGTACTTGCAAATCGACCATAAATGCTAAATAAAATCTTACAAATTAATGAAGGAAAGTGCCCACTAGGTCATCTGGTGCATACTGTGAATTACTCCCTAGGATATATTTTTATTCCCACACTCCCTCATTCCACCCTAGGCATCAGAACCTTTTGACCCTGGCTTTATTCTATAATGATGAAGAGTGTTATGCCTTCTTGAATTTGAGTATGGACAAGCAGAGATGGATATGATAGGTAACAAAACAATTGTGGGGGTTCTTTCCCCGTCCATGTTTTTATTTTCAATGTCAGAAGTCATTCTCTGAAACAAGAACACATTAATAAACTTAGGACAGTTTATTTGCCCTGGTTCTGAGAGTTACTTACACAAAATGTGTTAAACATGGAACTGTTTTAACCAGGGAATTCAGTCTGTTTGTAGGGGTAACTTTCCTAGAGCTGAACACATATTGCTCTCACATTTGATTATTAGTTTTGGAGATCAAAAAACAGCTTGTTATGAAAAACACAATGCCATCATCTTGACTGTGTAAGATTAGGCACCATTGGCACAGTTTCTTTCCTTCTGGCCAAATGGTGGACTTGCTTTGCAGGTAGTTGTGTGGATGGGAGCCAAAGTCAGCTAAGACAATTGGTGCCAAACATTTTAAATGTGATAGATGAGGCATGGCCACTGATCAAGGCTTTGTTCTCACTTAAGAACTTCGTTTTCTAGGTCACCTTATTCCTTTTGGAAAACAAGATGAAATGTAAGCCCCCTGAGCAGTTTTAAGTGTGGACGCTATCTCTTAAGCCTTGTCATAAAAATAATATATTTATTGAAGTGTATGTCAGTCAGTGGGCAAATTAGGGGGTCTAGTTATTCAGCTGTGAAAGCATAATTGAGCTAAATTCCTCCAGGAATGTATTTTGTGACATAGTAAAAGCCCAAATGGCATCCCCTAAAAAGATCCATACAGAAATAGCAGCCCTCTAAAAACATGTGCCTTACTTATGCCATGTTATTCATAAATGAGTATTATCCAACATTCACTGATTTCAAAACTCAAACCTGGCAGACATGTAAATGAAGGAGGAGAAAAATCAGTCCAAATTAGGGATGCTGTGTGTACCAGGTGGGATGTTAGCACTTAATCAGTCTCTCTGGCACTGCTCCTCTTCCATATTGCCAGCTTCATTATTTTGAATGGATGCTTTGATCCTTCTCTGTGGAGTCAGGAACAACAAGCAGCACTATCAGTGACATCCCAATCGGTGGGACATCATTTCACATTACTTTTTTGATAATATGATATTTCACTAATGTAGTGAGACAGCATCTGAAGCAGTACGTGGTCTTTAATTTGAATATGTTCTTTCTTCTGGTTTTAGTATTTGGGGCATAAGATGTATAGTCATCTCTTTTAGTTTTTACTAGAAATTTTAAATCTAAATCAAAAGGTGGAAAGGAATCGTTTGTAGAAACTTGCTTATGACCATCTCAGTTTATACCATTAGTACTCTGTCGTACAAAGTTGATTTTGTTCTTTTCCACCCATTCACTCAACATTCATTGTGCAAGGCGCTGCAGTATTATAGAGGATGCAGGGATAGATAAATCACAATCACTGCTTTTGACTAGATTCTACAGGGAAAATATAAAAATGAGTTACACTAGAGGGACAAAATCAGAGGCTGGAGATGCAGAATAATCTTTTTTGGAGGAGGATGATTCATTGATTCATTCACTTATTCAACAAACATTAAGTGTTTATAGTGTGCCAAGCAATGTATAAGGTGATGAGACAATAAGACAAAAATGAACTAGTTACTGCCCTCTAGGAGATTATGTTCTATTCTATTGGAAGAAAAACCTAAAGACTGATAAAGAAATACAACATATGTAATTTTAACTGGTGAGGGCCCTAGCAACTAGGGGGATCAGGTTAGACCGTGTATAGAAGGTGTCAATTAAATTGAGCACTTAAGGAACCTTGGCATTGAACAAGTTAGAAGTGGGAAGGAAGTTTATTCCACACATGGAAGACAAGCTGTGTAAAGATATGGAGATGGTAGGTGGAATATGGAAGACTAGATGGAATATGAAGACTAGCAAGTTAGACCTGTTAGTTGAAACAGAATATGTGTAGGAGAAAAATGTGTAATAAGCCTGGGAATGTAGGCTGGAGTGAGATTGTGAAGTGATTTAAATGCTAAATTGAAGAATTTATATTTGACATTAGAAGCAATCTGATGGTACCTGAAGAAGAGAGCTTCTTGAGGACGGAGGTGATATATTCAGACCTGCGCTGGAGGCATTAACTGGACACATTGTGGGGGAAAAGTTGGGAAAGAGGGAGATAGGAGTCAATGAGACCAATTAAGAGGTTAGTTCAATAATCTAAATGAAGTCAGATTCAGATGAGACCCTGACTTCGTGTTGTCATGGTGTATGTAGAATGAAGGGGATGTGGAGGTAGAATCAACAAGAATTGGCAATGGTTTCAGTTTGGGAGGGGGCTGATGAAGAAAAGGAAAGAATCAAGAGTAGCTCTGAAGTTGAGAACTTGAAGAACGGGTGCCCTTGATAGAAACAGGGAAGGTAGAAATAGGGAAGGGTTTTGAGGTGAAGGTAATGAATTTTATTTTGGATATGTTGCATTTTAGATACTAACAGGAAATCCTGTTGGAAATGCTCAAAAGGAAGCTCTTCATGAGAGATTGGCATTCCAGTGGGCAGACTCGAATTTGATGTTTGGCTATGAAAAATACATGACTAGAGGTGCTGTTTGAACCTATGGGTGCTGATGAGATCACCAAGTGTGTAGAAATAAAAACAAAAAGATGACCCATTATGGGGCCCTGAGGTCTACCTACACAGGCCTTTCCTGATTCCAGGTTCAGAACTTTTCCAATTATAAAGGATTGACTATTAACTAAGCAAACTAATCCCAGTGAATATATAGATGAAACTAGATGGAGAATATAAAATAAAAGAAAATAAATCAGAAGGGCCAACATTCCATCAGTGCTCTGGTTTCATCATCAGTGACAGTTGATTTGCCACATTTGGATTCTGTTGCATTGGTACCTAATATTAGGAAATGGAAATACCATTTACAGGGAAGGTTTCATGTAAAAGGGGGCATCTAACCAGGATTTTGCAGGATGGTGGTATTTGAAAAGTGGATATGGAGTTTCAACATCCCAGCTAAAGAGTATGAGGGAAGACGAAATTTAGAAAACATAGGAACATTAATTAATCTAGCTTACTTCTTTTCCTAGAAAATGAGATATTTAGAGAAAAGAGTGATTTGGGACAGATCATAAAACACTGAATGCCATCCTTAGGAGACTGAATTTTATTCTGTTGATTGCAGGAAAACTATGACTGATTTTTGAGCATGACGTTGATAATCTAGCAGTACTGTATCAGATAGACTGGAATAGAGAAAAACTCTTAGCAGGAAGATTAGATTTGTTTTTTTGTACATAGTGGTTTAATATTAGTAGGACTAATGTCTTTTTGAAACTCGTCCTTTTAAGCATATAAGGAAACCTTCAGTTTTGCCTCCTTATGTGGCATCTCTAGCCTCGCTTCTGATTTGAAATGAATTTTGTCTCTTAACTTATAGCTTTGCTCAAGAAAAGTGATGATGAATCTGTGGGGTAGAGACATTTGATAATTTATCTTATTCTGCTGTCTATTTCACAACTATATTTCAGGGCAAAGAGACATTTCCTTGTATAGTATAATTTGAAGGCACAGAAAAACCCAATCAGCTTCAAAATCCATCTCTCATTTCCCTGTTATCATACCTGAAAAATCCCTGAACCTCTATCTGTAAAATGTTTTTGACCATAAATCCCCTGGTTTCCATTAAAGCTTAGTTCAGTGACACTTTTTTAAAATAAATCCTTTCTTGGTCTTCTCAGTTGCTAGGGTCATCTCCCAAAATTATCTTGTATTTTCTATAAAACCAGATATCTGTGAGGGTTTAGAGGTTTATTTGGTTGAAAGGGAAGAAAGGAACAAGCATTTATTAATTGCCTCCTGTGTTCCAGGTAAATGTTGTTCTTTAAAGGGAGCTGCTAATATTATCCCCATTTTAGAGTTGAGGGACCTGAGGCAGACAAAGGTCATATGACTTACCCTGGTCACACTGCTAGCATGTATCTGTGTCCAGATTTGACACTGGGTGTTCCTGACCCCAGGACCAGCTCTCTCCACTGTGCCCTTGTTTCTAGGCAGTGAAAGTGAAGAGGAAACTAGATACTCCCTGTAGTTGGATCCCATCTTTGTGAGTGTAGCTAGTTCTATCTAGCCATTCCTTTTCCCTTCCCATCAGGCAGGACCTTCTCTTCATCCCTACAAAGAGATGTCTCTGTGGCAGCATAATTCAACAGAGCCTGTTCCCTCTCACCAGACCATCTGCAGCTATTTTTAGCTCAGAGGAGAAAAGACCTGGATCCAGGTTTGTCTCATTTTGGGATGCTTATAAAAATAGAAAATGAATATCAATGGATTCTCTCATATAACTCCCGAGCCCCAAGGTGAGGAGGAAGGAGTGGGAAGCAACAACCCCTTCTGTCCCACAATACTTTGAGTCCAGGTCTCTGTCCATTTAACTCTGTGTGACTCACCAGTCACTGTGTTCTTCCCTCTTTTTTGACTCCTCCCCCACACAAATCAAAACACTTATGATTCATTACTTTATATGCAGCTACATATTAGAAATTAATAAATTATAGCAACTGATAATAATTAAAATAAATGCAACTTGACAAACAGAAAAACTTTGAGTTTAATATCTGCTATTTTCCCATAGGAGAAAATGGAGGAGGGGCTGGAAAATATCCTGAACCGAATCAGTCCTTTTTTAGGGAAAGATTAGTAAAATTCAGATCTGCTTCTTACTTTGGCCCAAGACATGTGACCACAGATGGCAGGGGTAGTTCCAAGGTCCTCATTGACAGTTAAAACCCAGCTGTGGCCTTCAGTGCATTACCCTCATGTGAGTGATGCTTGACCCAGCATCACTCATTCATCTCCTGGAGCTCCTTTGACTCTCAATGGAATCTCACTTTTTCTAGATGAAGACCCAATGAATGAAGGCCCAATCTATCACAGGAGCATCTCCTCCTGAGTAAGGAAAAAAAGAAACTCTGGCCCTTTGAGACACAACTCTCTTTAGACCATATTGGGGAGAAAAGTTTATCGAATGATTGTTGCCTTCCTCTAGCTCCCTTCTTGGACCTTGGCCCCTTGCTCTGCATTATCATGCTGGTCATGATCATGACCAATACCTGCCCAGCTCTTAGAGCTAGGTGTAGGAGAGAAAATAAACTGGTGGGCTAGCCTCATCAGATCCATGTGCCACACCACTGTCTCTATTGCTGTTGCTACCTCCATTACCTCCACTTCTCACAGGTGTTGCCACCCAGGCCCTTGACCTCAAGATCCTGGTTCTGGCCTCTCCCAGTCCCAATCTCAGCTCCAATATGGCTTCTGGTGCCTCCACCCTGCAGGCCCCTGGCTCATCCAACATCTGTCCTCACCCCAAATTTACCCTCTTATGGTTTTTGTTGTTGTTGTTTGTTTGTTTCTCTGCACAGCTCTTGGCGGGAGACAGAGAAAGAGAGAAAAGAATCAGCCCCTGCCATGTTCCTGGCATATATGACTATAATGAAACATCTGTCAGAAAAGAAATATTGTGCTGTAGTGGGGAGGCCTTAGATCTTTATCTTCTTTGTGTATTCTTACTAATCACCTTACACAACCTGTGAGAACTACAGTCATTACTTTGGAAACTTCTAGTTTAATGCATCGTGTCTATGAAAAGCCTCAGTGAAGACAAGCATAAAAATGCTGCTTAGAGAAAATGGAAGAAGTGGCACATTAGCACTGATTAATTAGGGATAGCTTAGTGTAGCAACAGTCTTGCTAGCAGCTACTGTAGTGTGTAAGACCCAACCAGACCAGCAACAAAAGCTGCCAGCCCAGGTTCTTTTGATCTGCTTCACTAAGGAAAGTAACTTTATGGGGTTAACAATCTTACTTTAATCCAACATAGAAATATCATTCACTTAGTTCAGGAGGAAGAGCCAGAAACCAGAACTTCAGAGCAAATACAAACAAATTAGAAACATACACAATATAAACAGACCAGAACACAATTCATAGTTACCAGCAAAACATCAATATCTGGGGTCACAAGCCAGGAGGCTCTTAAAGTGGCTGCCCAGAGTCCCATGCCACTCTTCCAGTGGCTGAGAGCCCCAAGGGAGAATGCCAACCTCTGGGTTTATATATCTTGTTTAGTGTCAAAGGTGAGTCACATACATGCAACTCACCCACATGACCTAAAAGCATCACAAACATGAGACTTAAATTACCCACATGGCCTAAAAGCTTCTGAAGTCACAAATATGTGACTCAAACCCATGTAAACTAGGCTTTCCCTTGAGGTAAGTCGGTCATCAAAGACTCCTAATTTAATCAAGGAAACAAGTGCCAAACTCTTCAAAGGCACTAAGCCCACCTTAATTACTGATACACTTAGCCAAGTACAAAGTCCTGAGGTGATTTGAGGTAGGGTATTTGAAACTTAAGCAAAAGGCAGGACTGGATGGAGAGTTACGGTAAGCCTGCAGTAAGATGGAAATATTGGGTGTCTGCCAATGAGGAAATAGAAGTAAAAGGGAAAGACATACCTGTCTTTTAAAATAATTTTGTCTAAGGTTGAACCTGACCAATGTACAAAACCATGATAGGAATTTTAGTGGGGGAAAAATAATATATGTTGATAAAATATATTTGTATGGGTGGTTAATTGTTAACACTTATTTCCCAGTGATCATGTCACTAAATTTCATAAAGAGACAAGAGATAACATTCTACGTCATAATCTCAAATGAAATGTTCGAGGGCTTGCTTGCAGTTGTGTATTCTTATATTTATAGCCCCATCTTTCAAGGGGTCAGGTAGCTAACTAGAAACCCATGTTCAGCGCTTCAGTGTTTCAAAAGCAAAATAGGCATCTCTGTATGATTAATTTATTCATTTTTTAATGGAAGGGAAAACCTTGAATTGTAGTATAAACAATAAAACAACAAAAGATGCTGCTGGTCCTTTTTTGCATCACTTTTTAAAAAGCCACTTTTCTTTGGTTATTGAAAAGTACATTTAATAGGCTAAAGTATTTTTTTCTATTTTTTAGTGACCAGAGGAAAGTAGTGCCAGCCTAGAATACATATGGTATTCTGTACTCGGTTAATTAAGTTAGGAATGAATTAATTCTTGACAATTTCCGTAGCTTGACAGACATCAATAACATAGTATATTACTTGTATTCCAGGCATCAGGATAGTGACCTGACCCAGTCAGATTCAATTTGGAGAAAATTTCTCATCATATAAATATTTTATTATCAATTTTTTGAAACATCATATTTTACAACCATATCCGGTTATAAAGAGAATAATAATTCAGACTGATTTCTCAAAGTCATATTGTTGATAAATGGAAGTCGTGCCTTCTATAATGAAAAGAGAACCTACTTGCCGTTTTCCTGGGATTATGGGATAGTTTAATTCTACATATGTATCATAATATTCATAAAATTCACTTCTCTGTGCATAGCACAATAGTAGACAGTTCTTTGCTTAAAAGATCATTTGGTCCTGTTGGTCGATGTGGTGGCAGAGTGGAGTGGGGAGGGTGAAGGGGGGATGGTAATAGTATTATTTAGAAGTCATAGTGTTCAAAAGTCCCTTGTTCCTTTGAGTTAACATTCCCAAAAGCATCATGTTAATAGTTTTTATGAAACATTGTAGAGTATCTTGAACATTTTTAGATGACCAATTTTACTTTATCCAGAAAACAGATCATAAGATCCATTATGAATGCATTTACATATGAATGAATCTTGTTTCTCACTCCTTATACTGTCTCCTAGCTTCCCTATCCCCTTTCATACTAATGGATTTATAATTCCTGCCCTGCCTTTTACTATGTATGGTTTGGATAGGTCATTTAACTTGCCTGGGACTCAGGGTCTTCATCTGTTGAAGGTAGGATGTAGGATGGTATTATAAAGAATTATAGTCTCTGACTCATACTGGCTTCATTCTTCTGGGTAAATCCTTTCACCTTTTAGGGCTCTAGGCAATTCTCTAACACTTGATAAGTTGCAGAAAAGGTGCCACCCTACCTGGGTAGAGAGAGTTTCTTCAACCAGTAGTAGCTTATATCAAGAAAGGAAACAAATATTATTAAATATTTTACAGATATTATCTCATTTGATCCAAACAATAATCCTGTGAGGTCAGTGATATTATCAGCACCATTTTACAGTTAAGGAAACTGTACGATACAGTGGTTACATGACTTGCTTAAGCTCACATAGCTAGTAAGTTTCTAAGGCCAGATTTGAACTTGGGCTGAACTACTTTCTTTTTGCTGCCTATGAAATCACAAGTCCAGTCCCTATCTATATGACATGTACAATGAGGTGTTTGAACAAGATGATCTTGAAAGTCTTTACCAATCCCAAATCAATATACAGTTATCATATACTTTCTGCATATAGTCTATTTAAATTTTGATGTTGATAACTTAAAGTCATATTGATCCTTCACAATAGGAGGTTGTTAGTCAATCGATCAGTCATTCATCATTTTCTGTGTGGCAAACACTATACTGGGGATAGAAACAAAAACAAAAACAAAAAAAGAGACCTCCTCTGTCCTCAAGAAGTTTGCCTTCTACTAAGGAGATCCAACACAAAGTGAGAAGTGGTGGCCAAGGAACATTTTTGTTCAGAGATTGTGAGTGGAACCATAGGACAATAGATAGTATTCTTTTTTATTTTTTTTTCCTGAGCAAGATGTGAAAAATTATGTATGTTGTGGAGGGATGAAGGTTTTGCTCATGTTGTGGTAGGACAGGAGGTAAACTGCCCATGATGGCTAGGCCCTGTTACACATTGATGGATGGCTAGCTAAAACCATTGTGGTTTTAGTGAGGCTACCTAAAGGCACTGATCCCTGAAGTGAGGATTTAGTCACCTTCCATTTGGAGCATGTTGATAGACTATAAGGTGACTATCTTTGCCTTTTAGTATTTATTATGAATTTCCTTTATTTCTTCCCCTCAGCTTTTTTCCCAAGTAAATTAGACGAATTAGCAAACACATTTCAATTCTGGAAACACTATAATTTCTAGTTTCGCAAATATGCAGATTGTACCAATTTTTCAGACAAATGTATGAAATAAAATAGGCCTAAATAGTTGTCATTGCTTTAAGGTACATGTGTCTTTAAAATACTTTCAGGATAAATATGACATCTAAATTCAGATAAATATTAATAATAGTAATTATTAACGATAATGAGAATTTGCAGGGTTTTTTAACACTTGACCATTGCAGTTTCATTTACCATCTTCTTTGTCATTTCCACTATCTATATTGAAATAGGCAATTTCTTTGTAGCCTGTTCAGTTCAAAACAAAAATAAATAAAATTTAAAAGCTACACTTGACCTTGCTCTATTTCTGAGTATGCTTACACAAATTACAACATAGCCTTTACTATCAAAGCCACAGCTAGCAAAGTTTCAGGAAGTCTGTATGGAAAAAAGTGTGCATAAGAGAGGGAGATAAAGTTAAATATTAGATGTTCCATAGTTACATGATTCAGGGATAAAAATTACAGGTCTCTACTCCTGTATTTTGTGCATAGTGTCTTTAATAAACCATCCTATCTCCCCAAAGTATCTGTAGTTTTTATTTGGCATTTTATTGGATCAAAATTTTGAAATAAGAATGGTATCAAAATATTTTGCTTTTGAACAGCAGAATAAAAGTTTTTGAATGTTGAAATGATATCCACTTTCATGAATGTGACAACACTTATCAAACATGTAGAAGAAAGGGAAGCAGACATAAAAAATCTGCACATGCAAACATTTTTCAAGAAAATATGTATATATATTTAACTGTATGTAAAAATCATATATACATATATACACATACTTGTGTACATATACAAATGTAAATATAAATATATCTAAACGATGTTTAAATAAACACCTATATACATATATAAAGTGATACATATGTGTATATACATATCTATACACACATATATGATCACATATGTGTATATCTATAAATATATGTATACACACATATATTTATCATACTATATGTATGTGTGTATATGTGTACATATGTACAGATATATGTATGTACATATGCACGTATGTATTGGGAAACCCAAATTATGGTAAAAAACCTCTGCTTACATCACTCCATTTTTGTTAAGCATTGCACTTCATCTGGTGCAGCATCATTTCTGTTGCCTCCAGCTGTGGTCAGAATAGAGTTAGCCCCTTGTTATTCTTCAGTGGCCTAAGGTGTTTAATTTTCGAGCTGTAGTTGCCTCTGGAGAATAGAAATCCAGCAATGAAAGAGGAACTTGACAGAAGAGAATCACGGTTTCTACAGGGATGATATCTTTGCTTAGGGGAAACTTATTTTTCAAAGTAATCAGTAAAACATCTTGTGCCACCTTCAGGTCCTGGGAGACCAAAACAAATAAACAGAGGAAGCAGTCTATTTGCAATAGGATATATGGCTTTTTTCACCATTAAAAAAAATCCACAGGCTTTTTCTTACTGAGCCATGCCGCAGCATGGCATGAGTTCTTTAATCCTTGTGCAATCGAAGTGAGTCATTGAGTTAATACAGTAAAGGTAGATAGGAAAAAAAACACTCAGATCTTTCACACCCATTGAACAATCATTTGGGGAAAATTTTGTCAGTTTAGCATGGATTATATTTATTATTTTTATTAGTTAATAGTAATCTTCCTCAGTTATAAAGAGAAACAAGTGACAGAAAAGGAAAAGTAGTCACTTATTTAGGTATTGAAACAAAGGATTGTCCCCACAGTAGTATGTGATGTCATGGTTAAAAATGGTAGAGACTTCTCTATTTCTTTCGCTTATAAACCAGTGACATGTCTAGTTTACCAGATGACCTTGATGGAAAATCTCCTGGTCATAGATAGGGAACAAAATGCGGTTTCTGCAAAATCCAGCCCCTGCCAGATTGCCAAACTACTTTTTTGCCCAAGTAGGTTGTCTGCTTAGTTAAGGACAGTGAGAATGGAATGGGTAGGGGTGGGGAGGAGGCAGTATAGAGATAGCTTTGGATTGGCCTTTGCGTTTGGTGCCATTCTTGTCCAGACATCTGATTTATCAGGCACTTTAAGAGGTAAGCAAGTAATATGATGAACTGGCTATAAACAAATGATAGAATATCAGAAACCAAGCTCAGTGCCAAAAATGTGGTGGAAGAGCCACAGTCTTGAATGATTCTCAAGCTAGAACTTACCCCGCATGGGAAGATGAAGGGCCAATGGCAATGTATTCTCAGGTTCTGTGGAGACCTGTGATTTTAATACTGTGAGCATCAGGGTTTGTGGACTTCAGACTACTCCTCTAATCCAAAACAAGTCTTTTAGATACTGTTGGTAATCACCTCCTTTTTTCCACTTGTCACCTGCAGTTGCTGCAATGTCTTAATGAAGTATCCTATCCAGGACTCAAATGATTCCTTGCCAGCTGGACATAGCAACTCCTCTGGAAAAAGAATTCAGCTTGGCATAGTGAAGGCCTTGCTCTGGCCTATATCCAACTTCCCCTGCACCTACAGAAGTTCACTTTTTCTCATCAGTGCATGCATGTACCAGTATTCCTAGGCAGGAGTAACTTGAATTTAATTTTCTTCCATTCTTCCTCACTGAAGGATTTAGTGACTAGTTTTCTGATATCCTCGTATCTTTCAAAGGATAATAAAAAGTTCCACTGATGCAGTTAGCTTGAAGATTATAAATAGGGTACTGGATTTCACATCTTCCCAAATCATTTATAGCTCCATTCAATGATTTCTCAGTAACCTTGTCCTCAATGCCATGAGGTATTCCTAATATCAAAAGTCCCTGGTAAGGCTTTAAGGCAAAAGCCCTGATGCACAAACACTATTACATTTTTAGCATCTATATCACTCACTTTAGCTTAACTCCTTCCTAACATGTGACTAGCAAGTCACGTAGTTATAACACAGGAGAACTGGATAGCACTCATCGGCACAAATTTCAGAACAATACAACAGATCATAGGCTAATTGCGTGTTTGTAGCATAGGACATTGCATAGATTTGGGTTCACTGAAATAAAAGAAGAATAGAAACACTAAGTAAATAATAGGTCTTAAAAAAACAAAGGGCACTGTACAGAAGAAAACATAGAAAACATCCAAGGAACTGACATCTTTCTGATCCCCTAAATCCCAGAAGTCGTTCAGAACTACTGTTGATCTGGACCCTGGAGTCCTATGACATATTAAAATTGAGTTATTGTCAGAAATACTCATGTAACTTTTGACTCATGCTTGCCTTAGACTGGTCCTCCATTGTAGATGCAGAAACCCTGGAGTCAGAGGCTCTGCTCAGTCACATCATAAGCATCAAATGTGGGATTGGGTAAGAACTGGAACCCAGGTGGGCAGGTATGTGCCTAGCTGATGGGGAGCTCTGACCTCTAGTGGACACTGCTAACCCCTCATTATAAAAACTGACAAAGTCACCGAGAGAGTATGTAGAGAGAGAAGGCCCAGGATAGGTTCTTGGGTAATATTTGTAGTTTGGGAATAGGAGATGGACTCATTGAAGATGAAGAAGTTGCTGTCTGACAGGGAGAGGGCTAAGAGAGAACAGTGTCACAAATGCCAGGGGAGACTACTTTTTCTAGCTGCTTTCAAATGATAAAGATGACACTACATGTTGCCTTGTTTGGTGGTGGGGAAAGGGGATCCTCTGCTTGATCCTGAGAATAATTTTTCTGCTTTGGGCTTTGTTACCAGCATTGGAGGTTGGGGAATGAGTCTCAAAAGAATTTATCTACCTTTTCTCATCTCATTCATTGCATCTTTTGTCTTGTTTTCTTTCATCCATTTAGTCAATTCATTCAAGAAAAATATTATTAACTGCTTATTATGTACAAGCCACTGAGATATAAAGATGAAAATGAAAAAATCTGCTCTTAGGAGGTTTACTTTCTAATGTAGAGACAAAACGTATGCTGTGAACATAAGTATACATGTGACAGCTTAAGGGAGCAGTAACATGATCTCTAGTCATAATTACAAAATGGAAATGATACATGAAGCTGAACTATAACAGTTTGAATAGAAATCTGTAAGGTTTTAAGCTTCTTGAGAAAGTAATGTGTTATTTTAAAAATGCTTTATCATGCAGATATGTGGACATGTTGGGGTTTTTATTTCTACGTAGGATATTTTAGTGCAACGAGATTGCATTTTCACATTCAACAATATTTAAAATAGTATAAGGTTGTGTTTGATGACTTTAAGAGTATGGTGCTAAAAGTGCAGCATACTAAAGACCTCTTTCAAGGAAAAGAGAAGTCATTGATCAGTGACAATCTTGCCAAATTCCAAAGTTACTCTTACTAGGAACAAAAGGAACCATCCAGTATTCCCAGAGTTTGTGACAACATCTGCTGAAATCACCAAAATGGGTTACCAATTATTATTACCATATGTGAATGTGGTTTTTGTAATCTTGATTGATACTTATCCCCTAGGATACGGAGTAATCGCTCTCACTCTTTAAAATTCCTCATTAACTGTCAAAAGATCTTTCAGACAGAGCAGACTGTCACTGACAGAATGATCCAGATTCAAACAAGTGACCAAAGTTGGAAGGGTCAGTATCACCCTAGCGACAGCTCAGCATTTATTGAAGAATAAGAGTGAGGAACACTAAGAGACTTCAAAATCAGATATGTTTTGAAACCAAGTAATAGAAGCACCCCTTTCCACAAGTGAGGACACGATGTGGACGAATGGTGGCCAAGTTTAGAAGTGTTTGCTAGTGGATATGGCAGCCCAAAAAAAAAAAATATTATTTCTGGGGGTGGGGAGGTAGGCTTTATACAATGAGGCACTCAGCTAAGCGTCAAAGGTAATCATTCTAAACTATACATGAGACCACACTGGAATACTCCTTTCAATATTAGTCACTCTTCTACAATAACTGGATGGATTTCAGAAAAAAGTAACACAACTAATTATGTGTGAGGAGAGAGGGTTGGCATATCAGCCAAGAACCAAAGAATTAGATTGTTTTAGTTTGTGTGGGTAAAGAATGCTATGCAGACCATTATCTGCAGAAATAAATCTCTAAGGTCATAGAGCAATATGGTAAGCTGATGGGTTCAGCAGAGGACTAGTACTACTTTTATCAGTAACGTACTTTGGTAAATCAGCTTTTAATGTTCACTTCCTTAAAAATATAAAAAATTATGCATATTGTAATTTTTATGGTGAGTTTTCTGACCAGAAGGAAAAAAAAAAACCTCTAAGTCATCTAAAAAATCTCTTGAAGAATCAATGGGGAATGAAAAAAATAATAAATATTATTGACATAGGTATGGGTTTACATATATAATAACATTTTAGATACAGTTTATGTACATATCCTCTCAGGAGTGTGATGTAGCAAGTTCAAACTGGCTCATGAGAGCAGATTATAAAATTTTCAATGTGAGCATTTATACCTTAGAAATCAGCAAACTACAAATCAGGGCTTGATTTATTGTTTGTTGATTGTATAGACTTAAGAAAATAATACCCGGGGGGGGGCGGAGCCAAGATGGTGGCTGGTAACCAGGGACTAGAGTGAGCTCCGTACCCGAGTCCCTCCAAAAACCTATAAAAAATCATTCTGAACCAATTCTAGAATGGCAGAACCCACAGAACAGCAGAGGGAAGCAGGGCTCCAGCCCAGGACAGCCTGGATGGTCTCTGGGTGAGGTCTATTCCACACGGAGCTGGGAGCTGGGAGCTGGGAACAGAGTGGAGCAGAGCCCAGCCTGAGCGGCCTGGACCAGAAGCCAGGCGGAGGGGGCCCTAGCGCCCTGAATCAGTGAGCTGCGGTACTTACCAGTTACTCCTCAACCCACAAACACCAAAGACTGCGGAGAAGGTTAGTGGGAAAAGCTGCGGGAGTGGAAGGAGTTCGTGGCTCGGCTTCCAGCCCCCGGGCAGCGGAGGTGGGGCAGCTACAGCTGTTGTTACTTCCAGCTCCAGGCCCACCTGGTGGGAGGAATTAAGTGGCGGAATGAGCAGGAATGCACAGCCTGCTGAAGATCTAAGCCCAGTTTGGGTTGGGGGTTCTTGGGGAAGGAGCAGTGCTGGTGTGGCAGAGCTGGCACCTCCCCCCCAAACGTGGAACATAGAACTCGTTAGTCTACAAGCAGTCATACCCCACTGAAAAACTCAAGGGTCAAGTTAGTTGATTGGGAATATGGCCAGGCAGCGAAAACGTGCCCAGATTCAGTCTCAGACTTTGGATTCTTTCTTTGGTGACAAAGAAGACCAAAACATACAGCCTAAAGAAGACAACAAAGTCATAGAGCCTACAACAAAAGCCTCCACGAAAAACATGAACTGGCCCCAGGCCATAGAAGAACTCAAAAAGGATTTGGAAAAGCAAGTTAGAGAAGTAGAGGAAAAATTGGGAAGAGAAATGAGAAGGATGCGAGACAACCATGAAAAACAAGTCAATGACTTGCTAAAGGAGACCCAAAAAAATACTGAAAAATACACTGAAGAAAACAACACCTTAAAAAACAGACTAACTCAAATGGCAAAAGAGCTCCAAAAAGCCAGTGAGGAGAAGAATGCCTTGAAAGGCAGAATTAGCCAAATGGAAAAGGAGGTCCAAAAGACCACTGAAGAAAATACTACTTTAAAAATTAGATTGGAGCAATTGGAAGCTAGTGACTTTATGAGGAATCAGGATATTATAAAACAGAACCAAAGGAATGAAAAAATGGAAGACAATGTGAAATATCTCCTTGGAAAAACCACTGACCTGGAAAATAGATCCAGGAGAGATAATTTAAAAATTATTGGACTACCTGAAAGCCATGATCAAAAAAAGAGCCTAGATATCATCTTTCAAGAAATTATCAAGGAGAACTGCCCTGATATTCTGGAGCCACAGGGCAAAATAGAAATTGAAAGAATCCACCGATCGCCTCCTCAAATAGATCCCAAAAAGAAATCTCCTAGGAATATTGTCACCAAATTCCAGAGCTCCCAGATCAAGGAGAAAATACTGTAAGCAGCCAGAAAGAAACAATTTGAGTATTGTGGAAACCCAATCAGAATAACCCAAGATCTGGCAGCTTCTACATTAAGAGATCGAAGGACTTGGAATGCGATATTCCGGAGGTCAATGGAGCTGGGATTAAAACCTAGAATCACCTACCCAGCAAAACTGAGTATCATGTTCCAAGGCAAAATATGGATTTTCAATAAAATAGAGGTCTTTCAAGCTTTCTCAGTGAAAAGACCAGAACTGAATAGAAAATTTGACTTTCAAACACAAGAATCAAGAGAAGCATGAAAAGGTAATCAAGAAACGGAAATTGCAAGGGACTTACTAAAGTTGAACTGTTTTGTTTACATTCCTACATGGAAAGATGATGTGTATGATTCATGAGACCTCAGTATTAGGGTAGTTGAAGGGAATATGCATATATATATATATGTTTATGTATATATATAAGTGAATGTGTATGTATGTATATATCTATGTGTATATGTATGTATATGTATGTATGTGTGTATATATATATGTGTGTTTATATATATATATATATATATATATATATGTGTAAAAGAGAGAGAGCAGACACAGGGTGAGTTGAAGATGAAGGGAAGATATCTAAAAGAAATAAAATGAAATTAAGGGATGAGAGAGCAACATACTGAGAGAGGGAGATAGGGAGAGATAGAGTGGGATGGATTATCTCGCATAAAGGTGGCCAGAGGAAGCAGTTCTATGGGAGGAGGGGAGAGGGCAGGTGAGGGGGGAATGAGTGAACCTTGCTCTCATCAGATTTGGCCTGAGGGGGAATACCACACATACTCAGTTGGGTATCTTACCCCACAGGAAAGAAGAGGGAGGAAGATAAAAAAAAATATAAAAGGGGGGGATGATGGAGGTGAGGGCAGATGGGGGTGGAGGTAATCAAAACAAACACTTTGGAAAGGGGACAGGGTCAAGGGAGAAAATTCAATAAAGCGGGATGGGTTGGGAAGGAGCAAAATGTAGTTAGCCTTTCACAACATGAGTATTGTGGAAGGGTTATACATAATGATACATGCGTGGCCTAGGTTGAATTGCTCGGCTTCTTAGGGAGGGTGGGTGGGAAGGGAAGAGGGGAGAGAATTTGCAACTCAAAGTTTTAAAATCAGATGTTCAAAAACAAAAAAAGTTTTTGCATGCAACTAGAAAACAAGATACACAGGCAATGGGGCGTAGAAATTTATCTTGCCCTACAAGAAAGGAAGGGAAAAGGGGATGAGAGGGGAGGGGGGCGATAGAGGGGAGGGCTGACTGGGGAACAGGGCAACCAGAATGTATGCCATCTTGGAGTGGGGGGGAGGGTAGAAATGGGGAGAAAATTTGTAATTCAAACTGTTGTGGAAATCAATGCTGAAAACCAAATATGTTAAATAAATAAATTTAAATTAAGAAAAAAAAGAAAGTAATACCCATCAATGCAGATTAAGCTTAAAAGTGTGTCCATTGATTTTTTTTCTTCAGTGAGGCATTTGGTACATATTTACCAACACAGCCTTATTGCACTATCCATAAACATGCATGCATTTTGTCCTCTGATATAATTTATACACATTTACTTGTCTATAAATTCAGTTCAATAACACTTAATAAGCACCTGCTATATACAGAATGAGAGGAAACATAGCCTAGTGGGCACAGTCCTAGACTTAGAGTCGGGAAGATTTGCTTTCAAATTCTGTCTCCGAAGTTAACTAACAGAACGGCTGTGGACAAGATATCTTTTGTGAACTGCAGGCTTTGAGTTCCCCTACAGGTGATATCACTGATGCTTCATATATGCACTAGGTACTATATTAGGAACTATGGCTATCCTGATTGAAATACATAGCAGTAGCTGCTCTTAAGAAGCTTCTCTCTTTAGGAAATACAATTGATCACCTCAACTTTGTAACTCCCATTTGAAAAAATAAAAGAATACTATTGTTTGGAGGAGATAGTATCAAAATGTTGAAAGCATTAGTATTACTTTAAATACATACATATATGTGTATATATATATATGATTTGTTTATTCATAAATGTGGGGGGAAGACTACATAGTTATATAAAATAAACAGATAAAATATGTAGTGTATATATAATATATCATGATATATATTGTATAACTGTATACTGTATTACATATTTAATTTATCTAACTACTGAAGTATGTAATATATATTTACATAACTAAGTATATAATGTGTTATATAAAGTATATTTAAACATGTGTAAAAGTCGTTTATTTGTTCACAGGTCCAATTTCTATAATGTTTTATGCTAATATATTACAAAGCATAATAATACAGAGTATACACTGGCTACATGGAATACCACAAGGACCATGAGAAGTAATTTTACAATTCTTTTTGTTTTTCACTGAAAATTTAGGATTTATTCATTTGAAAGAGACAGGAGACAGATTCTTCAGAGAGGAAATACTTCTACTATGGATGCGTGTTCCAAGTGACTGGGAATTAGAAATAGGAAAATGAGGGCTTAGGTCAGAGGGATGGTGATGATGGTGATGGCCTTATTTACCAATAATACATAGTATAGATGCAGAGTTTAGAGAGATTACAGGTAGAAGCATTAGGAAAAGAATTCACTCATTCCTACTACTGAGAGGAGTTGAATGTCTCCTTTGCCATCAGAATAAAGCAATTTGCAACCTCAATGGATTATATGCCTCCCTGATAGGTCAAGGTTAATTGCCTGACCACCTCTTCTTTAAAGTATGAAAACTCCATTTCTTTTGTTTTTGCAAGGGATCATTCATAGGATGCTGATGAGATGGTATCACAGAGTAGCAGCCATCATTTATTTGCCTCAGGTTTGCAGACACTTGGATGGTACAATATCAGTGTGTGGGGGTTTCAGTTAATAATCTATGCTCACAATTAAATGGCAATCAGCCTATACTACTTAAAAATTCTTAATAAATGCAAACTTCATTAACATGGACTGTGAAGTTTCATTTTAGGGGGATTAGATTTGTATTCTCACTTCCTGAAGTTCTTATACACAGTCACAACATTTTAAACTTTTCTTTCAATTCTTTCAAGTTTCAGCTAAAATCTGCCCTTTTATATGAAGCCCTTCTTATTCCTTCTTTTTTTTAAAAATAGCATTTTATTTTTTCCAATTACATGTAAAAAAAGTTTTCTATGTTCACTTTTATAAGATTTTGAGTTTCAAACTTTTTTCTCTCTTCCTCTTTTCCCTACCGCCTCCCCAAGATGGCAAGCAATCTGATATAGGTTAACCATATACAATCATGTTAAACATATTTCCATGTTAGTCATGCTGTGAGAAAAGAATCAGAATATAAGGGAAAAACCATGAGAAAGAAAAAACAAAAGGTAAAAATAGTATCCTTCAACTGCATTCAGATTCCATAATTCTTTCTCTGGATGTGGATAATATTTTCTATCATGAGACTTTTGGAATTGTCTTAGACCATTGTATTTGTGAGAAGAGCCAAGTCTATTTGTGGATCATTGCACCATTTTGCTGTTACTGTGTACAATGTTCTGGTTCTGCTCACTTCACTCAGCATTAGTTCACATAAATCTTCCCAGGTTTTTCTGAAATTTGCCTGCTCATCATTTCTTATAGCACAATATTATTTTGTTATATTCATATGCCACAGCTTGTTTAGTCATTCCCCAATTGATGGGCATCCCCTCAATTTTCAATTCTTTACCACCACAAAAAAGAACTGCTATGAATATTTTTGTACATGTGGGTCTTTTTCCCCTTTTTATGATGTCCTTGGGATACAGACCTAGTATTGGTGTTACTGAATCGAAGAGTATGTGCAGTTTTATAGCTCTTTGGGTATAGTTTCAAATTTTTCTCCAGAATGGTTGGATCAGTTCACAACTCCACCAACAATTCATTAGTGTTTCAATTTTCCCCCATCTTTTCTAACACCCATTATTTTCCTTTTCTGTTATATTAGATAATCTGATAGATATGAGCTGATACCTCAAAATTATTTTGCTTTACATATCTCTAATCAATAGTGATTTAAAGCATTTTTCATATGACAATAGGTAGCTTTAATTTCTTTATTTCACAGCTTCCTGTTCATATCCTTTGATAATTTATCGATTGGGGAATGACTTGTATTCTTATAAATTTGACTCAGTTCTTTATATATTTTAGAAATGAGGCCTTTATCGGAGAAAGTGGCTGTAAAAATTGTTTCCCAGCTTTCTGCTTTCCTTCTGATCTTGGTTACATTGGCTTTGTTTATGCAAAAGCTTTTTAGTTTAATGTAATCAAAATTATTCATTTTGCATTGCATAATTTGCATTTCGTAATGCAAAAATCTTTTGTTTGGTCATAAATTCTTCCCTTCTCCATAGAACTGACAGGTAAACTCTTCCTTGCTAATTTGCTTATAGTATCACCCTTTATGTCTAAATCATATACCCCTTTTGACCTTATCTTGGTAGATGATGTAAGATGTTGGCCTGTGCCTTGTGCCTAGTTTCTGCTATACTGTTTTCCAGTTTTCCAAGCAATTTTTGTCAAATACTGAATTCTTATCCCAGATGCTGGAGTCTTTGGATTTATCAAACAGTAGATTACTATAATCATTGATGACTGTGTCTTGTGTACCTAATCCATTCCACTGATCCACCACTCCATTTCTTAGTCAGTACCATATAGTTTTAATGATAGCTGTTTTATAATATAGTTTTAGATCTGGTACAGCTAGGACACATTCCTTTGCAGTTTTTTTTCATTAATTTCCCTGTTATTCTTGACTTTTTGGTCTTCCAGATGAATTTTGTGATTATTTGTATAGTTCTATAAGATATTTTTGGTAGTTTGATTGGTATGAATAAGTAAATTAATCTAGGAAGAATTGTCATTTTTATTATAGTTCAGCTTACCCTTTAGCAGTTGATATTTTTCTGTTTATTTAGATCTGGTTTTATTTGTGTGAAAATTGTTTTGTAATTGTGTTCATATAGTTCCTATATTTGCCTTCTCAGGTAGACACTCAAATGTTTTATCTTGTCTACAGTTACTTTAAATGGAATTTCTTTTTCTATCTCTTGTTGTTGGGCTTTGTTAGTAATATATAGAAATGTCAATGAATTTTGTGGGTTTATTTCATATCCTGCAGCTTTGCTAAAGTTGTTAATTGTTTCAAGTAGTTTTTTAGTTGATTCTCTAGGATTCTCTAAGTTTATCATCATATCATCTGCAAACAGTGATAGTTTTGTTTCCTCATGGCCTATTCTAATTTCTTCAGTTTTTTTCTTCTCATTGCTAAAGCTAACATTCCTAGTACAATATTAAATAATACAGGCAGTAATGGACATCTTTGCTTCAATCCTGAGCTTAGTGGGAAAGCCTTATCCCCATTATGTAAAATGTTCACTGATAATGTTTAGAAAGATACTACTTATCATTTTAAGGAAAACTCCATTATTCCTATACTCTCTGGTGTTTTTTAATAGGAACAGGTGCTGTATTTTGTCAAAAGTTATTTTTTTTTGCTTCTAATGAGATGATCATATGGTTTCCATTAGTTTGTTATTGATATGGTCAGTTATGCTGATAGTTTTCCTAATTAACCAAAGATTTATCTATTTTAATCATTTTCTCATAAAATCAGCTTAGTTTTATTAGTTCAATAGTTTTCTTACTTTCAATTCTATTGATCTATCCTTTGATTTTCAGAATTTCTAATTTGTTATTTAATTGGAGATCTTTAGTTTGTTGCTTTTCCAGTTGCATGTCCAATTCATTGATCTCCTCTTTCTCTATGTTATTTGTGTAAACATTTAGAGATATAAAATTTTCCTAAGAATTGCTTTGACTGCATCCCATGAGTTTTGGTTTATTGTCTCATTATTGTTGTTCCCATTAATGAAATTATTGATTTTTTTCTATGACTTATTGTTTGAACCACTCATTCTTTAAGATTATATTATTTAGTTTCCAATTAGTTTTTAACCTATCTTTCCATGGTCCTTTATTACAAGTAATTTTTATTCCATCATGATCTGAAAAGGATGCATTTCATATTTCTGCCTTTCTGCACTGCGTTGTAATGTATGCCTCACATGGTCAATTTTTTGTAGGTGCCTTATACCTCTGAGAAGAAAAGCATATTTCTTTCTACACTCATTCAATTTTATCCAGATGCCTACCATATCTAACTTTTCTAAAATTCTATTCACCTCCTTAACTTCTTTCTTATTTCTTTTGTGGTTAGATTTATCTAGTTCAGACAGAGGGAGGTTGAAGTCCTCACTAGTATAGTTTTGCTTTAACTCATTTAACTGCTCCTCTAAGAATTTAGATGCTATGCCACTTGGTGCATATATGTTTAGTATTGACATTACTTCATTGTTCAGGATACCTTTTAGCAATATGTAGTTTCCTTCCTTATCTCTTTTAATTAGGTCTATTTTTGCTTTTGCTTTGTCTGAGATCAGGATTGCTACCCCTCCTTTTTTTATTTCAGCTGAAGCATAGTATATTCTGCTCCACCCTTTTACCTTTGCTCTGTGAATATCGCTCTGCTTCAAATTTGTTTCTTGTAAACAGCATATTATAGGTTTATGGTTTTTAATCCACTCTGCCATCAGCTTCTATTTTAAAGCAGAGTTCATACCATTGGCAATCACAGTTATGATTACTACCTGTGTATTTCCCTCCATCCTACTTCCCCCCTGTTTATACTTTTCTCTTTCCTTTCACTCTGTGCCTCTTCACCAGTTTTTTGCTTCTTACCACTGCTTTCCTCAATCTGCCCTCCCTTCTATCTACCACTTTTTCCTTTTCTTTCCCCTTTCTCCTCCTACTTCCCTATAGGGTAAGATAAATTTCTATATCCAACTGAGTAGGACTTGAATCTAGTCTTTCTGACTGAGGCCAGCTCTAAAGTCATTACCTGACATCTGCCTCTCTAAGATGGTGAGGTGACTCAAAATCATGAGAGCATTCTATGGGGGAAGGAAAGAAGGTATTTAGCCTGGAGAGAAAAATTAGGTGAAATGTGATTGCTATCTTCAGATGTTCAAAGAGCCAATATGTAGGAGAGTTAGGCCTAAGTTGCTTATCTCTAGAGTGTTGCTGTTGTTTGTTCTTCATTCTAGAAGAAGACCATGGCATCAGAGAGGTGATGCCATGACATGCAAGTGAATTGGATTTAAGTTAGGGAGGGCCGTGCAAAGTCACCAGTCTCACTTTCTCCTCAGGAGCCATTTGGGTCCAGTGGGCAGATCGGGATCAGGACAGCTGGAGATGACCTAGGATGAAGCTTTTCAAGTTAGGGTCTTTAACAGGTCTCAGTTTGAATGTAGAACAAAGATGAATATTTAGAAGTTTTTTCCTGAGATGCAGATTTCAGCCAAAAATGAGAAAAATCTCCTAACCATGTACAGCTACTCCAAAATGGAATGGATTACTTTGGCAAATAATTATTTCACTGTCACTGTAATGTCTCCAAGCTATGACTAGATAGCCATTTTTAGATTTGACATAGACAGGATTCATGTTCTAGGTAAGGTGTTTGAATAAGTGACTTGTAAGTTTCCTATAAGTTTTAAGAGTTTTCTGTTTTAAAGGATAAATATTTTTAATTATGAGCTTTTTTTTTTAACAAGGCAGAAGTTTCTTATCAAGCATTCCTTAAAGTCAGCATTACCTGTCATATTCCAGAATGTCCTCATGAATTTAAAAAAAATAGCATACCCTTTTATTCCTCATCAGGACATTGTTCAACTAATCTTCCCCTCTATCCTTCTGTGTTTTGTACTTAGTCTTCCTGATGCTAAATCAAATGAGATATCCACTATACCTCTGACCTCAAAAAGTACCCTATTATGCCACTTGGCCTTTAATAATCCATGCAGTCTTGTATATATTTAAAATGATAGGCTAAATTCAATAAATTTGTGTTGAATACCTAATATGTGAAGGACATTTTTTCTGTAAATGCTAGGCTATGAAACAAGATTCTTAAAACATATGAGATAATAAAGTATTTGTTTTCATCATTTGTTTTGTTTTTACATGCAATGTAAATGGGTGAATGGAGACCATTTGTCTTTTTATGCAGGGTTTTAATCCAGGCATATGAATTTGATGTAATGATCCTGATTCTTTACTTACTCAGGGACAATTATTTGATGGCTTTTATATTGTTGTTTTTTAGCTTTCCAGTTATGTCGAACTCTTCAGTACCTCTTTTGGGGTTTTTTTGGCCAAGACACTGGAATGGTTTGTCATTTCCTTCTCCAGCTCATTTTACAGATGAGGAAGTTGAGGCAAACAGGGTTAAGTGACTTGCCCAGGGTCACACAGCTAGTATCTGAATACAGATTTGAACTCAGAAAGACGATACTTCCTGAATCGAGGCCAAAGGCTCTAACCACTACGATACCTAGCTTCCCATATGATGGCTAGCTTAACCCATTTGGAAAGATGCTAGGTTTAATGATTTCATGGGCACCTATCAATATACATTTACAACATCACTTTAGGGATACCTAGCCAGCCTGAAAGAATTTAGGCCTCTTCCAATTAGTGACCTAAAGTTAGAATTAAGAGCCTGTTCCAATCTGAACAACTTCCCCCATGTTGCTTCGCAATTTAGGCCTGAGCCTGATAGTCCCTGAAATGCCTCACCTAGAAAAAAATATTTATTTAATACTCATGTGATTACGACAGGCCTGACAAAGGCTACCTAAATATCCCTTCTTCTCTGGCATTTTACCATCTAGAATACAGAATCCTGGCTACTGCTACTTTGAAGATATTATGTTAGCATTTGAAAGTGTGAGCAGTTTGAAAGTCTGGCATAAGGCAATCTATTTGTGGCCAGGGTGTGCTTTAAAAGGCGTTCTCATTGTTGTGGAAGTTAGATGTATCCCTGAGTTACTGGCACCTGTCTTGCTAAATCATCATGGGGAAGAAAAGGAAACCTTTTGACTGATACTGGATTGTGTAAAAATCCCTCATAATTTAATGTTGCATGGCACTTTGACCCTAAGCAGTTTTTATTGAACTGCAGGAGGAACAAAAGAAGGAAATACTCCATCACTTTGTAAATGTTGACCATTGCAGACAGCGCTTAATGACTGCAGAAAGTCACTTCCAGTATATTGAAATGTCTCGGCCTTGCCTCAAATCTTTGTGCCTCTATTCAGATAGCAAAGAATAGAGTTCCTGTAAGATGGGGCAGTGAAGCTCATTTTGCAAATAAACAGTCGCTTTGACCTTGTACAGGCGAATAGGTCTTGTCAAGGCTGGAATAGCTGGGCCAGGAAATCATCTGTTTAGTCAGTGCTGGTTCAGGTCATTGCTTTGTGTTTATGGCTGGGAACTGGTGATTTTGCTCTTATAGAGGGCTGAAGATCTGAATACTAAGAGGTCTCTATTTACCAACAGCCTTATTTTTTTTAATTTAAATTTAATTCAGACTGAAATGAACCATTTAACCCTTAATTAGTACCATGTTTTCCTCTCAAAGTCAAATACATTAGTCAACTGTAGACAAAATCCACTTTGCAATTGAAAGGCCAGCTCCTTTCTTTCAACAGTAACTACCCTGGTTTACTAACTGCATTTGTTTTCCTTTCGCCAGGGTAACTTTACCCATTCTCCATATCTGTAGTGTTTAATCCCATCAATTATGGCTCACGAAACTGCCTTTTTTTAAAGAAAAAATAAGGCTAAGAATGTATCTTGATGTTCTTTTTAAGTATTAAAGGCATGAGTAGTATTTTTAATGTCACTTATTTCACCTATCTCCTATTTCACAGACAGTAGTTTACAAAATTCTCTTTTTTCAAGATACTCACTGGTTTTATGCTTCACTCTCTTCCCCTGTATCAGTGACACACATCCATTTCTTACTGCACTGTACCATTTCAAAATTTTGGAATTGGTAGATTTATTCCTTCTTAATTCCAATTGATTAGGATTAAACACAAATTAAATTAAACACAAATATGTGTTTGTTCATTTTACTTTCCTTTTAAATATGGAAGAAATATGTGCATTTAATAAATTGCTCAGTGATGTATACCAGAACTTGTCCTTCTGGGCATACCATCTACCAACTTAGTAATTGCAGTAGACAAATAGGAAGTTAACCAAACAGGAGGATAATCAAAACTATGACAGTAGAAGTGTGACACTTTGTATTCTGTTTACTGAGATTATCAAAATCTCTCTAGTTTCGGCACACCACCAAGAATCATTTGCCCTAAGAGAAGGCAAAATCCTCTTTATCTTAATAAAAAGAATTCCCATGAATTTTATTGGATTTAGTGTTTATAAATACTTTAGAGAAGTGTATATGATAAAGTATAGTATGATACATTCAAGTTTGTAATAATATCACACATATAGATGCATGGAAAACAAATTTATGTGACTTTTAAATATGCAGTGTCTTAAAATATTAGGCACTGAAAAGAACCCCAGATCTTTTACCCCTTTCTAAATTTTTTTTTTTTTGCAAAAAGTTAGAGGACATAACATATGGCACTTATGCCTAAATTGGAAATGAAGTAGTACATATCCTGTAATTTAAAATAATAATAATAATTCATATTTATAAACTCCTTAAGTTGGGCAGAGCACTTTGTTTTTATTATATCACTTGGTTATCACAACAACCTTATAAGTTAGATACTATTTTTATCGCCATTTTACAGATGAAGTAATGATTAGCTCTTCCAACTTATCTCTTGGAGTAGGCTTTTAGATAAAGGTGCCCTTCACTTCAGAATGATTTATCTATACCCAGAGGACAAAAAAGTAGATGTCATTTGTTTTTATACAAAGAGAGACACATACCAGCATCAATGGGTCTCTCTTTTTTTTTTTTTTGGAGCAGTGAAAGCAGGATAATTGGTTAAGTGACTTGCCCAAAGTCACACAGCTAGTGTGTCACATGTCTGTGGCTGGATATGAACTCAGGTCCTCCTGACTCCAGAGCCAGTGCTCTATTGTGCCACCTAGCTGCCCACAATAGGTCTCTTCTCTCAATCCTCTGGGACACTAGGATAGCTTCTGCCTGTCCTCCTGTAATATCAATTAAGTTGGGTGTCTTCGATTGAGTCTTACTAGGTGCTAAACCCCAGGCCCAAACCCCTGTCTACTAGGTGCTAAGTCTATGCGGGCGTGAAGCCCTCAGGGTCCTAAGGGGAGTTGCTATGACCAGAGTCAATAGTAGGAGCCTAGGTTCTGGTTGCGCAGATGACGTTTGATGATGGCTAAAGGGAACAGACCTATTTGCGGGGGGCTCTCACTCTTGAAGGTGTGTTGATGTGGAGACTCTGGGCAGCTGTAGTTAAGAGTCCCCCAGTTTGTAAACCCGGAGGTTCAGACTTTGTTAAACCCTGGTAACTACGCATTGAGATTTGAATCAGACAAGGTCTGTCTGTTGATGTTTGTAAGTTCAGGGCGCTGGCGTTTTCCCCTGAACAAAGTGAATGATATTTGTATGTTCGATTAAATTGAGATTGTTAACCCCTTCATGTTACTTTCCTTAGTAAAGCAGATCAAAGAACCTGTGTTGGCAGCTTTCTGGGTGCTGGTTGTTGGCAGGTCTTCCACCCCCACCGCAGCTGCTAGCCGGATTGTTAATTATACCTCCCTACCCTCCCCACCTTTGAACAAGAAGAGTTATACTCCTTAGTACAGCTTCCCCACCCCAGGGAGATTTTATCAACTCAGCTTCAGGCCTTACCCTGGATAGATTCAAACCGGGAGTTCTGGCCACCCCTTTAAAAGGCTTAATAAGTCTCACTACTAAGTTGTGCCATCATCATTTTCAACTAGTATAGAAAATCCTGGTGTGAACAGAAAAGTGGTGATAGCTTATTAAGAAATATTATAATCAATGTAATCACCCCTTTTTGTTCCTGTCCTGAAGGTGACAGTCATGAATAATCTTTATCAGTCTGACAAGTTGTACTGTTTGTACAGTGCCTGACTGTACTGTCACAGTACTGTTAGTCATGTCTGACTCTTTGTGATTCCATATGGGGTTTTCTTGGCAAAGATAGGGGAGTAATTTGACATTTCCTTCTTCAGTGGATTATAGCAAACAAAGGTTAACTGACTTGCCCAGGGTCACACAACTTGTGAGATTGGAATTCAGAGCTTGATTCCAGTACCGGCTCTTTATCCGCTGAGCCACCTAGCTGTCTCCACTCTTACATTTGCTCTCATTGTTCAATCGTTTCAGCTGTGTCTCACTCTTCCTGACACCATTTGAGGTTTTTTCTTAGCCAAGATAATAGAATAGTGTGTCATTTCCTTCTCCCCCTCATTTTTACAAATGAGGAGCTAAGGCAAACAGGGTTGCTCAAGGTCACACAGCCAGTAGGTATCTAAGGCTGAATTTGAATTCTTGAACATGAGTCTTCCTAATTCCAAGGCTAGTGCTCTATCTACTGTGCCACCTAGCTGCCCACTATTACATTACCTGAGGGTAAATATATGTTAGAATTTGGATAGTATAGTAGCCTCTATGGAACAAGAGAGTGGAGAGGAAATAAGAATTATTAAGTGCCTACTATGTGCTAGTCATTGAGCTAAGTGCTTTGCAAAGGAGAGACCATGATTACACTCATAGGGACTTGTCTCTTTATTTATTTATTCTGTGTGTGTATGTGTTTTAAATTCACATTTATTTTAATATATTTCTTTCTTGTGCTCTTATATTCTTTCATTCTTATATTCTTTCTTGTGCTCATTTATTCTTAATAACTTCATTGAACCTTCCCCTGAGTAATAAGGACGATGTCGTAGAAAGAGTACTGAATTAGATATCATAAAACCTGGGTTCTACTGAACTTTGAGTAAGCTACTTCAATTCTCTACACCCAAGTTTCCTGTCCTTTAAAATCTAGATCAGGTGCTATAAAATCTTTGCTAAATCAGGATTTCCATTTAAAATAGAGGGCTACACAATCACAAATGCACATGTAAGAATTATGTGATTTTTAAAATTGTAAATGCATGATTTATGCTGTGAAAAATATCAGAGAAAAAGAGGGAACCTGGTCATTTATCAGGATCAAGGAATAAAACACGGACAATACAAGTGTTGCATTTGTATATAAACAATATTAAAAGAACTCAAGAAAGTCATCCAATTCATTGGTCAGACACTCCACTGAGGATTTATTGACAGATACGCCCAAAATTGCAAAGGAGATAGAGTAAGGTTGCAGACTGTCCTTGTTGAGGATTCATGGTTCCATTAAACGCAACATTATATATTTAGAGCTGGAAGGACCTTTGAGGACATATAGTTTTAACTCCTTCATTTTATGCTTGAGGAAACTGAGATCCAAATACATTAAATGACTTGCTCAAGGCCAAATACACAGAAAAGAGATAGAGCCACCATACAGTGCTTCTTCCCACTGCATAAAGATGAAGTATATAAAAACAATGGTATCCTGTTAACTCTTTTAAAATGTGAATTATTTTAAAGTTATGACAAAAAATACTTAAAAGAAGCCAAAAAGGTACATATGTTTAATCTACCTTTTGAGCTCTGCCAAAGGCTTGAAAAAGATTCAAAGGGAGATCAGAGATCACTAAATTGTATTTTCCCAAGTTATTTTTAAGCTGTAAGGTAGTTTCAGTCTTGGGGAAAGCTATTTAGGGCTCTGCTGACCATGACCTTGGTCATGGAGTTCGGGGACAGCATAAATGGAAGCCAAGCAAGAAGGTATGGGATAGATGATATTATGGATTGGAAATTCTGGTGCAGGACAAGGGAGAGTGGATGAGACACAACTAGCTGCTGTGATAAGTCCTCAGCCAGGGAGCTAAAGATAATTCAAGCATGAACTATGTAATTTGTTGAGACCTACACTGCTATTCCAGCTCAGGCCTGGGATCAAGAACTGTGAAGGTCCTCCCCCAATCCTCTTTACTTCTTTCCTGAGAGGATGCAATGTATTGCTTATTTTTTAAACCCTATCATTTCCCTCTGGGCTTGGGAGTCATTAACCTTTATTCTAAATGTTTATTTCTTTTCTTAGATCAGTAAATATGATAAAGCTGCTGACTAAGAGAATAGAATCTTAGTTAATGGGTACAAACATGGAGTAGGAGACAGAAACAGACAGAAAGACAGACAAGAAAGATATATAAAGACACAGACAGTGACACCGAGACAGGGAGAGAGGGAGGGAGAGAGAGTGTGGGGGAGAGAGAGAGAGAGAGAGAGAGAGAGAGAGAGAGGGAGGGAGAGAGAGAGAGAGAGAGAGAGAGAGAGAGAGAGAGAGAGAGAGAGAGAGAGAGAGATAGAGAGGGAGAGAGAGAGGATGGATTATCCATTCCAAAGATGACATGCATTAATTGATTCTAAGACTTAGGAGTTATACTTTGGATCCATTAGGGCAAATTGAATTGTTTTGTATGAGCATGGCAAAGAATCTGAAATCATCCATACCTCAGAAATAAAATCACAAGGCAGTAACTGTCCCTTCTTAAGAACAGAACAGGATATAAGCATTTTTTTTTAAAATTCCCTTTTAAGTGGGGCAGAGCCAAGATAGTGAAGTAAAGGCAGAGATTCACCTGAGCTCTCCTCTAAAGCCTTCCAAATACCTTTAAAAACTTACTCTAAACAATTTGTAGAGTGGTAGAACCCACAAAAAGTTGAAGTGAAACAAATTTCTGGGCCAAGACAATTTGGAAGTTCGACAGGAAAGATCTGTTTCAGCAGGGTGAGAGAGTAGATCAGTCTGGTGCAGGCTGCATCAGAAAACCCAGAGCAGGCTTTGGGAGTAATTGAATCTGCAGTGGCAATGGTTGCTTCCAGAGCTCTCAGCCCACAGATAGTAATGGGATCAAACAACTGGTCAGAAGGAGATTACAGGTATCTTTTTGCTAGCACTGAAGCAGGACTCTGCTGCTTTACCCATACTCAGATCCAGGTTGCAGGGTCTAAGGATGAGGAGGAACACTAGCACAGCATAGCTTGTGGTCACAGTGGAGCTGGAGATCCTCCTCACAGTTACAGGGCAGAAAAGAGTGCATGTGGTCACTCATGGACCAGAACATAGGCCAGGAGAGTGGTAAACACCTCTTCTTAGATCATATCACCTTGGAAGAACTGAAAACTTACATGTCCCTAGATGTATCTCTGAAAAGAACAGCACAAAACTCCCGAAGCTCATGACAGCGTGCCCTCTACCCTGGAAGCAGAGCCCTACTTTAATAAAGACTTAAAAGTCAAATAATAGGCTGGTAAAGTGAGCAAACAACAGGAAAAACTCTACTTATAGATAGTTACCATGGTGACAAGGAAGATCAAAACACACATTCAAAAGAAGACAAGAAAGTCAAAGCTCCTACATCCAAAGCCTCTAAGAAAAATATGATTGCTCTCAGGCCATGGAAGAGTTCAAAAAGGATTTGGAAAAGCAAGTAAGAGAGATAGAGGAAAAATTGGGAATAGAAATGAGAGTGATGCAAGAAAATCATGAAAAAGGAGTCAACAGCTTGCTGAAGGAGACACCCAAAAATACTGAAGAAAATAACACCTTAAAAACAGAACAGACCAAATGATGAAAAAGGTCTGAAAGTCAATGAGGAGAAGACTGCCTTAAAAAGCCAAATTGGCCAAAATAAAAAGGGTGTCCAAATGCCCACTGAAGAAAATCATCACTTGAAAATTAGAATGCAGCAAATGGAAGCTAATGACTTCATGAGATATCCAGAAATAATCAAACAAAATCAAAGGAATGAAAAAAATAGAAGACAATGTGAAACATTTCATTGGAAAAAAACAACCAACCTTGAAAATAGATCTAGGAGGAAGAACTGAATAATTATTGGACTACTTGAATGTAAAGGTAAAAAAAAGAGCCTAGGCATAATTTTTCAAGAAATTATCAAGGAAAATGACTCTGATATCCTAGAACCAGAGGGTAAAAGAGAAATTGAAAGAATCCACAGTTCACCTCCTGAAAGAGATCCTCAAATGAAAATTGCCAAGAATATTGTAGCCGAATTCCAGAGTTCCCATGCCAAGGAGAAAATATTGCAAGCAGAAAGAAACAATTCAAATAGTGTGGAGCCACAGTCAGGGTAACACACGATTTAGCAGCTTCTACATTAAAAGATCAATGGGCTTAGAATATGATATTCTGGAAGGCAGAGGAGCTAGGATTAAAACCAAGAATCATCTACCTAGTAAAATGGAATATAATCCTTCAGGGGAAAAATGGACATTCAACGACATAGACAATTTTCAAGCATTCTTGATGAAAAGACCAGAGCTGAATAGAAAATTCAAATTTCAAATACAAGAGTGAAAAGGAGCATAAAATGGTAAACAGGAAGGGGAAATCATAAAGGACTTAGTAAGGTTAAACTGTTTACATTCCTACATAGGAGGATGGTATTTGTAACTCATAAGAACTTTCATATTATTAGGGTAGTTAGAAAGAGTATATATAGAGAGTGGACACAGTTGTGAGTTGAATGTGAAAGGATGAGATATAAAAATAAAACTAAGGAGTGAGAAAGAGAAAAGGAGAGGTAGAATGCTTTGAATTATTTCCAATAAAAGAGACCAAAAAAGGTTTCACAGTGGAGGGGAAGAAGGACTAATTGTGAGGGAGTGAGTGAACCTTACTCTCACCAGAATTGGCTCAAAGAAGCAGTAACATACACACTCAATTGGGCATAGAAATATATCTTACCCTACAAGAAAGTAGGAGGGGAAGGGGATAAGAGAGTGGGGGTGATGATAGAAGAGAGGGAAGATTGGGGTAGCGGGTAGTCAGAAGCAAAACACTTTTGATGAGGAAATGGAGCTAAATACAGTTAGTAATAGTAACTGTGGAAACATTTTGAAGCAAGGTTCTGTGATAAAGGCCTTAATTCTCAAACATATAGAAAACTGAGTCAAATTTATAAAAAAGAGCCATTCCCCAATTGATAAATGATAAAAAGATATGATAAGTTTTCAGATGAAGTAATCAAAGCTATCGATAGCCATATGCAAAAAAAATAATTTAAATCATTATTGATTGGAAAAATGCACATTAAAATAATTCTGAAGTACTACCTCATACCTACTAGATTGGCTAATGGAACAGAAAAGGTAAACAACAAATGTTGGAGGGGGTGTGGCAAAAATGAGACATTAATGCACTGTTGGTGGAATTGTGAACTGATTCAACCATTCTGTAGAGCGAATAGGAATTATTCCCAAAGGGCTATAAAACCATTCATTCCTTTCAACCTAGCAATACTACTACTAGGTCTGTATCCAAAGAGAGATAATAATACCAAAAAGGAAAGGGACTTATACATTTAAAAATATTTATAGTAGTTCTTTTCTGGAGGTAAGGAATTAGAAATTGAAAGGATACCCATCAATTGGGGAATGACTGAACAAATTCTGGTATGTGATCATGATGGAATAATATTGTACTATAAGAAATGATGAGCAGTTTGCTCTCAGCAAAACCTGGAAAGACTTACATGAGCTAAGGCAAAATAAAATGTACTGTTTACAAAGTAATAGCAATATTGTAAGATGATCAACTGTGAATGACTTATCTATTCTCAGCAATACAATAATCCAAGACAACTCTGAAGGACTTAGGAGGAAAAATGCTGTTCATCTCCAGAGGAAGAATTGATGGTGTCTGAATAAAGATTGAAGCAAACTTTTTTTTTACTTTATTTTTCTTGAGTTTTTTTAAGATGTATAGGGAGGAAGAGAGAGAATTTGGAACCCGAAGGTTTCAAAACCAATGTTAAAATTTGTTTTTACATGTAACCAATACCAAAATTAAATACCAAACTAAAAAATACCAAATTAAAATACCAAAATTAAAAATACCAAATTAAATACCAAATTAAAAAAAAAGAAATTCCCTTTTGGTGTCCACCATTATTTATGTCCTGGTTTTAGACAGAAAACCATTTGGCTGAATGTCTAGGGACTTTGTGAAGAGATAGGCAGTGAACTCTCTTGGCATGTTTTTAACAGGTGCTTTGGCTTGAAAAATGATTGACAGCTCAACTTGCCTTGTTCCCGAGTTCCATCTTACACATATATTTATGAATAGGTATATGTATGTATATATTTATGTGCTTATAATATGACTACTAGGCTATATTTAGCTAAAAGCTAAAAAATCTTTTAACTTGCTTTTTCCTAAAAATGATTTGAAGACTACCTCTATAATATGTTGGTTTTCTTACAAGTATTTATTCAAAAGATGGTTTTCTTTTTCCTTTAGAACTTGTTAGAATAACATATTAATATTTATACTGATAAATATTATATGTATTCACTGCTTTTGTTGTTAAGAAAAAACAATATGCCAAGATTTCCCACCTGGATTGTTGAGTAAATATATACCCTCCTACTATTACATACAGAATCTAGGGAAGACTGTGTTCAAAATTATAACACGTGATGGGAGAATAACTTAACTTCTGAATGTCCTTTTTTCCAGAGTCCTCAAAATGTTCCCTTTAGATATGGTGCAGCTTCTCTGCATTGTTCTTTGTAGAGCCTTAAATGTGCATTCAGTCTGTCTTTGGCTCCCAGTATTGAACTTGGATATTGTAGGAAAGCTGCTTAGGATGCTGATGGGAAAATGGGAAGTACAAAATTCTCCTAAACTTACGAAATTCTCTAGGTTTTCTTTTGGCCAGTATTATGGAGAATACTTGGGCCAGGACTGAAGTGCTTCTGTCTCTCCTGAAGTGATTTTACTCAGGAATAGCTCTTTCTGCTGCCAAACCCATGAATCTCCAATTCCAGTGAGCTTCTTGGTTTTACATAGACCCCAGGTAATATGACTGCCGGGTTTCTTTCACACTTAGTAAAATAGAGAGGTATGTCCTTACCTGAAATAGTTCAGGAATAATATATTTTCACTTTCTTTAGGTGGAATGGTTTGGTTTGACTGTTTTACTCGATGTACAGCCCCCCATCCTTAGACATTTTTGCTTATAACAGTTATTGAACCAGCATTCCATCCACCTCACTGTATTTTTATTTAGTAGGCATTTCTTATCTTGTCCATAAGAATCTCATGAGAAACTTTATAAAATTTCCCTGACCTAACCATGTAAAAATGCTATCAATTCAATAAAAATTGAGGTCCTACTAATGTGCCATACATTATATTAGGTTCAAAATCACAAGAGAATAGGTTATTCTGTAATGACATTCTAGATAATTTTAAACTGCCGTTCACAAACCATTGCTTTAATATGTTCGAGAAGTATTGGTCACGTAATTTCTCAGGTATATACGGAACTGAACCAAACTGGAGAATGGTTGAATAAGTTATCATATATGATTATGATGGAATACTATAAGGAATGACCATAAACGCTGTAAGAAATGACAAACAAAATGGTTTTTAAAACAAAACCCTGGGAAGACTTAAATGAACTGATACAAATTGAAGTGAACAGAGAACAGTATACATAGTTAATAGCAATATTTTAATGCTGAACAAATGAAATATTTAGCTACTCTGATCAAGATGATGACCTAAGACAATTCCAAAGGATCCATGAGGAAATGTGCTATCCACCTCTAGAGAGAGAATCGATGAACTCTCAGTGCAGATTGAAGCATGCTTTTTTCATTTTCTTTATTTTTATTCCTTTTTTTGCAATTTGGCTAATATGGAAAGAAGTTTCACATAAAAAGACATAAAAATGAAAAAGAATTGTGGCCAGACTTGAAATCAAACTCTCAGACTCATTAGCCTTTAGTTTGAATAATTTCCCTTTTCCCTACCCCTTTCATTCATTCATTCTGTCTCTCAGCCTCTCCTCCCCCCCTTCATACACACACACACACACACACACACACACGCATGCACGCACATGCTCACACACACGCTCATACACACACAAATGGCATCAATGTGTTCGTATCATTAGTCTTACTACGTGTCTACCATTCTCCACAATTTTACAAGAATCATTGAGTGGCTCGGCAATCATATCTTCAAGGTGGTTTTATTTTTTTTTAGTGAAGGAATTCCTTATTATTTCATAATCATATTCCAATTATAAATCACATCTTACCTCATGTCATGGATATCTTTGAAATCAAATGCATTTCCTTGTTGTCTTGTTTTATAATTACTTCATATGTGTAAGATGCCTCAATTAAATATAATAACTAACTTAAAGGAAGATATATCATGTCTTACACTTTTTTCATTTATCAACATTGTTCAATCATAACAATCAATAATAAAGATATCTTTTTGAGTCAGTTTTTGAATTTCAGATCATAAGTACCCAAAACAAGAACAGCAGTCAGACACATATAGTAAGCCCCAAATCTGAGATATACAGCGTTGTTGCTGTTGTTCTGTGCCAGGCTGTGAGCTCAATTGAGGTTTTCTTGTCAAAGATACTGGGAGTGGTTTGCCATTTCCTTTTCCAACTCATTTTACAGATGAAAAACTGAGGCCAAAAGTGTTAAGTGACTTACCTAGGGTCACACTGCTAGTAACTCTATTAGAACTCAGAAAGATGGATTTTCCTGACTTCAGGCCTGATACTCTATCCACTGTGCCACCTCACTGCCCATACAGGATTATACATAATTTCTACAGCAATTTGAGAAAAAGAGCATCAAAAAAGAGGAACTTTTTCCTCCTTATCCTATGTCCTCTTTAAAACAAACAAACACCATTCTGATGGTTATGAACCACATCAGCCTTGTAGACTGTCCCCTAAATTCCAAGATGCCCATTTCATATAAGCTATGAATTAATGCCAATCAGGAAGAATCAAGAACCCAAAAGACCTTAAAAAGCTAGAACAATGGACAGAAACCAAGATTAAATTTAATAGGAACAAATGTAAGGTCCTATATTGGGAATGATAAAAATCAGCTTTATCAATACTAAATGGAAACATATGGTTTGAATGCTATTTTTGAAAAAGAAATGGAAATTTTAGGGGACTTTAAGTCTATTGTGAGTTAGCAGTATAGCATTGTAGCTAAAAGAGTTAAGACAAGATTTTGACTACAGTAGTAGAAGTATAGTGTTCAGGGAAAAATGTTGGAATAATCCTACTTTTCTCTGCAATGGTCAGACCTCAGTTGAGTTATTATATTCAGTTCTGGGTACTGACTGGAGCGTTATGTTCAGTTGTATAAAGTAGATGGCTTAGGGGTTGGGGGAAGGTAGGATAGGAGTCAGATCATGGAAGGTTTTATAAGGAGAGAAAGAGAAATAGACCCACCTATTATGAGAGTACATAGAAACTAAGGTGCCTTAGAACCCAGACAGTCTTTTGTCCTAGCATTGGGAAGGCCCAAAAATGATACCAAAAAGCTGAAACAGTCTTGAGGACAGTGAAGAAGATGGTTAAAGTAACTTAGCAATTTAGTGTAGAGGATATAAAATGGAAGGGTGTGGTAGTAATTAGATTTGAAGATCTTTCCCAACCATTAAAAGGCCATGTGACCTGCTTACATCACAGGAAGCCTAAGGTACATGTGGGAGGAGCTTCCTGACAGGAAAATGAAGTTATGTCACAGAAAACACTGAGAGGGAGAAAGAGAAAGATGTTATGGTTGCTGGTGGCTGCTAATGGCTGCCCTTGTGATTGTTAGAACTGAAGAGGCTGACTTAGTTGTAATGTGAGTTTGTTTTGGGGAAGACCCCAGCATGGGGTCAGAAACGTTTTTGGAATGATGAGTTTCCAGGCTGTTATATGATGTTTTAAGTTCCTTGCTGTTATGATAAAATGGCCTGACTGGCTGTGGGAGCTGAACATTTGGTTATGGTTATTTTCTGGTGTCTGAATAAATGTTATACTTCTTTTACCTTCCTTATGGAGAGTGTCTCATACTTTACAATACAGAGCTACACAGGCATATTCACGGTTATCATTGATGTTGTGTTTATTGCCATAGTGTTTCAAAGGGGACATAAATAACTGTCTTCAAGTATTTGAAAGATTGCCATGTTGATTTTCATGTTCCTCCTGGCACCAGGTGGCACATTTTGAAGTAACAGATAAAAGTTTTTAGAGAGATTGAGTTAAATTAGTATAAGTTCAGTTGTCTATTCAGTGAGGTACTACATTTCAAATCAGTTTAAGTCTCCAAGGAGAGGCTGTGTGACCACTTGTAATAGTTATAGAAGGCAATCTTTTTCAGGATAGATAACCTAGTAGTTTGTATGTAGTGGGTGCTTTAATATATGCAGATTGTATTAAATTAGACATCCTAGGAGGTCTATCATTATTGTAATAAAATGCAAACTCATGTGGTATAAATGATAAATTCAGTTGAGTTCAGATAAGGGAATGACCTAGATGACAAAATAGATTTTTCCCCAATATTGAGTAAAGCTATAAAAACACAAGGTGGAAATTTCTTTCTTCTCTGGTACCAAAACACTATGCTGTTGAGGTTTTAAAAGACTCCCTGCTAGTATTGAATTGTAAGCTCTTTTGAGGGCAGAGATTGTTATTTCAGCTTTGCATACCCTACATAAGAGCTTAGTAAATGATAGCTGAGTGAATTAAAAGAAGAAAAGTCATTTTTTTCATGCAAAGCTCCCATGGGATTAACAAAAAAGCATGTATGTTTTGTTTTACAGCTTGTCGACCAGGGTTCTACAAGGCCTCTGCTGGCAATTTGAAGTGTTCCAAGTGCCCGCCTCATAGCTCTACCCAGGAGGATGGTGCCATGGACTGCAGGTGTGAGAATAATTACTTCAGAGCAGACAAAGACCCTCCATCCATGGCTTGTACCCGTGAGTAGTTTTGCTGCAACCCATGACCCCATGTTTTGTTTGGTTTTCCTTTTTGTTTGTTTGGCTATTTTTTAAAATTTTCTCTTCTGGCTTGTTTCTTTATGTTATTCATGTGCAACTGAAGCTTCTTTCTGAATTTCTCTCTTCATGCCTGGCTCACCACATATGCAACATTTATCACAAAATGAATTTTACTGCAAAGCAATGGTCATATTAGTACCATCCCATTCCACTCCCCCTCCAAGAAAAAACCTAACAGCTTAATGCATGTTACAGAATTTACATTGGACAGGGTATGGAAACTTGTAGACCTGGAATTTATACTTTTAAGTTTACATTCACCCTGGCTGTTTTCTGTCAGAGTTCAGAAGGGAAAAAGAAAGGATTAAGATTGACAAACTAATACCAAAGTTGTCAAAATGACCCTTCACCTGGGAATTGAAATTAGCACTAATTTGTTTTATGTGGCTTTCTGAAAATTCTTCAGTTTGACTCAAGATTCCCAATTAGTAGATTGGGGAGGGCACTTATTCATCCAATGTCTCATATGGGCAGTTGATAGGCAGATAATATAGATAAGATAAGTATTTGCCATTGCCAGTTCCATTTGTAAATTTTCTGTTTCACATGTTGTACAAAAGAGAAGTGAAGCTTATTAATCTTTCCTATTGAACTACCTTGCAGGACCTCCATCAGCACCAAGAAATGTTATATCTAATATCAACGAGACCTCTGTTATACTGGACTGGAGTTGGCCCCAGGACACAGGAGGCCGCAAAGATGTGACCTTCAACGTTATATGTAAAAAATGTGGGGGGAGTGTTAAACAGTGTGAGCCGTGCAGTCCCAATGTTCACTTCCTGCCACGACAGTTTGGACTAACCAACACCACAGTGACAGTGGTAGACCTTCTAGCACACACTAACTATACATTTGAGATTGATGCAGTTAATGGAGTATCTGACATGAGTTCATCCCCAAGACAGTTTGCTGCAGTCAGCATAACCACCAATCAAGCTGGTAAGTGTCTTATAGTTTTCCTCTTATCCATTCCAAATTAAAATCAAGCAATGTACATCAGTCCAGAGAGAGAGGGGGGAGGGAGGGAGAGAGAGAGAGGGGGGGGAGATCATTTGAAAGGACCCCAGTGATGCATGAAACATTCAAATAATATTTCAGGTGGAATGTGACGTATGACCAGAATACTGTCACTTATGAGAAGTTTGTTTACAAGAATAGTCTAGACAGCTTCCTGATATAAATTGTTCAATGCTTTAACCCATGAGACCAGCCAACAATGTTTTATTTTTCCTATTTCCTAATCCACACTATGAGATTTGAAAATATGATCCCCCCACCCAGTGGTACAATATGATATCTTTCCTCACCTTCTCCCATAACAATTCCTCCCTTCCTTTCCCCATCATTTTCCCTTTTCTTTAGATATAGCAAGACTGCTTTTTTCTATTTTCTCATCTATCATATGTTCCAATCTCTGCTCTCTCTTCTAACCCTTTCTAATAAAATTGATACTGCTGTGTCCAAAATTATATATAGTTTTTAGCTGTGGATCTCTTCAAAGGTGAAAAGGTGTGATGTTTTCTTTGTGCTTTACGTAGAGTGTCTTTAGATTGACTGCAGTTTACTTTCATATAGTCATGAATGGTATTCTTACATTTTTTAAAAACTGAGTGTTTTATTATGCCAGGTGAATAATAAAGCATGTGAAAAACGTGAATAACTAAGCACACATAACAAAAGTACAGTTTTATAATAGAATAAAACTAGTAGAAATGTGAATCTTACATATATTTAATGTTATGCTTAGCCATTATTTTGTTCTATGTTAATTAGGCATAGTTGCGTTAATTTGCAAAGAGTCTACTTGTGAATCTCTCCTGTTGTGCAAGTGACAGATTCTTCTGAGCCTATTAGGTCAAATATATTCTCCCCCCTTCCCCAGCAGCATTAAAGAAGAGAGTGGAGAGCCCCATATATATGGAAAGAGACATTCTCTATACTCAAGTAAAAAATGTAGCGGTGAGTCAATAGAAGTACATGCTGCATCCCAGATAGGGCAAAATACAAGTGATTCCTTGGAATGAGGATAGTCAGTGCAAAGGGACCAAGACAAAGAACATTTTATCATGTGATGAACAAGAGGAAAGTCAGTGAAGCTGGATCATATAATATAGGATGTGTGTTAATGCATAATAAGGTTGAAAGGTAGGTTTGGGCCAGGTTGAGAAGGGCTTAGTAGTGGACCATCTCCTGCAGAGGCAAGGGGATTAGCTCCAACCCTCAGAGACTCAACTAAGAGGCTCTGTGATACCTGTGTAAATGATCAAAGGTCATTACCCTTCATTAAGACTATGTATGCTGGTGGGTGGGGTATGTGGAGATGCTAGAGCAGGGGAGAGGTGATTTACCACAGATTTTTGCAGTGCTTTCTCCCTGTCACCATGGCTGAGGTGTTAGAAGAAAGGGGAAGAACGTGACTTTTAAAGATATGTAGGTATTTCTCAATTTTTTTTTTCTTTTTTTAAACAAGAAATGAAATGATATAGCTGAAATTTCTCTCAGATTTTCCATTATATGTAATTTCTGCTGAGGTCAATAAGAATTTCAACCTTATTGACCCAATTATAATTTTACTATTTTCCAGTTTGACTATTTGAATGGTTTTGAAAGTCATTCTCTCTCACCCATCTAAATACTTAAGGCAGAATACAGAATAATGTGGAAATGAAATTGGCCTTAAAAAAGTTAACCTGTATTAAACTAAATAGCAGGACAGAAAAAGAAAAGCTTGTATTTTGGAGGAAAATTACTTTTTTCCCTTCTGTCTAAAGTTAAATTTTATGTTTAATTTTAAAAAATATCCTTACTCCAAAATGTGCAAGTATCTCAAGGAATACTGTCAGAGGACTGAATAAGTCAAGAAAGAAAGATGCCTTAGAACTCTTCAGAGGTGGTGAGGGGAAAAGTGATGGTAGTGGGGTTGCCCCAGCCCTCATTTTAAAGAACCACTGTTTTTTTTAAAGTGTGCTTATCAAAAATATTATCCATCTAAAAATTATTTTCTTCATTTTTTCCCCTTTGGCAAATTTAAATTTCTCCACATGATCATTGGCTATGCTTTTTTTTCTCACCTGACATAAAGTTCTGTACTCATTCTAGAGAAGAACAGACTAGTTATTTAGTAAACTAAATGGAGCTACAACCTCTAAACATTATCCATCACCAGCTAGGGTAGAGAGTAAAGCTTTAAGATGTTGAAATTATATCATAATCAATAAAAAGGGGGCATTGCAAGGGCTATAGATTGTTGACATGAGAAGAAATATTTTTGTTGTTGCAAAGATATTTTATATTCAGACATTCTAATGGTCAAACACACCTATGATTTTGCTAAAGTGAGATAAAAAGAGACTAAAATGTCGCATTAGCAAACACATTATTTAACTTGCCAAGTAGAGAGATATGGCAACCAAAGTCACCGTAAGTTTAGAATATAAAATGGTTTGTACGAATCTTTTGAGAAGGGTGTTGAAATACCATGAGCTGGTACACTGGAAGGGTAAGCTCTGGAGCGTAAAAAGAATGCCTGGCAAGAGACTCATCTAAGCAAAGCTAACCAAAAGACACTGAAGAATGGAAATGGAGGAAGAATAAACAGATGAAGGATAGAAAGGATCTTCAAAGATTTGGGGGGTTCTTAACGGGAAATAATCTACTCAGTTTTAGAACTTTTCCCCTACTCTCCTCATTGGTGAGACCACATCAGTTAGCCCACAATACATTTAGCCAGCCCAAGGTTGTGAGATCACAAGACTAGCCCATATATCACATTCCATCTAACTGTCTATGGTAGATACCCTGTGTGCCTCTTCCTTACTCTCTTCCTTCTCATCCCCTCCCACCCTCCTACCTTTCACCTAGGTTCAATAATCAAATTGATAGTACACTGCCATTGTTCATGGAAAGGACTTATCAAGTGATTGCTTATGGATCAACTCATTATCCCTCCAGATCCTAATATACTCCATTCCCTGGCCACTGCTACCACCTACAAATGCTTCTCCCATCAGGATGTCATTTGCTTGAGGGAAGGGATTGTCTCTTTTCTATAAGTATCCTTAGCACTTAGCACTATGCTTGGCACACAGTAGGTATTTAAAAAATGCTTATTCATTCATTCATTCATTCATTATAACTCTTTATGTTAAAGGAAAGTGACACTTGGACATAAAAGTTACCTCAAAGTTACTAATTCCGCCTCCTTAGAGAATAGGCAGAAAAAGCCCTAACGAGAACAAATGAGAAAAAAACAGTTGTATTAGACCAGTTATCCATGGAGGTCTGTGGAGACCAAGGATAAATGTAGGAGATCTGTGGAGACCGAAGACACATGGTGGAGATCTATGGAAACCAAGGATACATTGTGTATCAAATGCATGGCGGCTACGCAGTTGGGAAGTTGTTGAAAGATTGATTCAAAAAGTATATAAAAATGTCAAGAATGCCACAAATATGGGAAAAATATTATTAGTACAAAAATAAAGGCAACAAAGAGACCATCAACAACCACCAAGCTACGTATCTACTTTCATATTTAATAACAATTTTATGAGAATTGTAGTGATCAGGAAGACTTCTGCAAATGTGAAATTTATTCTACAGGAGACCACTTTGTGAGCTTTACATAATTAACTTAAAGATGTAGAAAATACATTAGGCACATTGTAAACTATAAAAAAAATCATTCAGTAAAAAAACACACACCACCTTAAAAATTCAAAGAATTATAGATTTAGCACTGTCAGGGACCTTGGAGATTCTCAACTTAAACAACTCCATTTTAAAAATGAAGAAACTGAGTCCAAAAGAGGCTAAGTTATTTGCCCAGTTTCACCTAGAGGGTGAGTATCTGAAACAGTTTAGAACTTACAGCTTCCTGGCTCCAAGCATAGCCCTCTCTCTGCTATAACATAACAAAGTGTCTTCCATGCTTACATCAAAATTTTTATGTAAGGTTCCTTGAAAGCAATCATATCAGACAGTCCTTTATTTATTAAAGGATAGTAGACAATCCTCTGTCTAAGTTTCATTTATTGAGTTTTAAAATCTTATTTTTGTAATCTCTAATTTACAAAGATATGTAGATTGCTGTGAACTGAGTTGTAAATGTAATGATATGAAAGGCTGATGTAAATTCTTAAACTCCTTACTAACAACAAGGCAATGTGAAACTCTGCATGTGTTTTTATTTCAGTTAATGACATTTACAAATTTATGCTTCAGTAAATTTAGTTTAACTTTTTTCCTTCAGAGATTTTTTGTTATGCCATCATTATTAGGTATTTTATAATGTAATTTCCTCAAATACAGTGAAATCAAAATTTATTGGGCAATTCTGTTGATGCTGCAAATGGTTGTCTGAAATCCTGTATTCTTGAAATAGGAGCATCAATAGGCATTATAATTATCTTTTAAGACAAGCCAAAAGCTGTAAAAACGAGCAAATGCTCATTTGTCTATATCTTATGTATCTTCCTTGCTCTATGACACAGCATTTGTCAGAGAACTAACAGTTCTGAGTGTGTACACTGAATGATCCTAGCTAACATGGCATCAAAGACCTAAGACATTCAGAAATAATTATGGTTGGTACTTTGGCCCTTATCTTATATTTCTACAAATCACATATAAAAGTCAATATTGAACAGCAAGGTTATCTAATGCTTGAACTGTGTGCATATTTCCCAGTATTGACTGTCTCATGGCAGGAACACATTTTCTGGAATACGCATTTCAGCATGTCTGTCCTTCTTGTGTATGTCTGGTGAGTTAACAGTTTTTATTCTTCTTTCAAATCCCTAGTGTAAGATATATAAAAGAGATAAGGAGCAATGTCATTTGTGCTGGGGAAAATTTTTTTGTATTGTTTTGGTTTTGTTCTAGTGAAGGTTAATGAACTGGTATCCTTGAAAAATGAGCTCCTGAACACAGAAAAGATATAGCTGAGACAAATATGATGCTAGTGTTTCTAATTTCTCCTAGCCTCTGTTTTGACATGGCTATAGTAGGATAAGCAGGTAATTCTCTTTTAATTTAATTTCTGTGATGAGATTTGTTGATTTTATTTTCTTGATTGCACTGTACGTGTCTAATGATGAGCACGTGGTAAGTTATCTTTTAAAGTGTGCTATATAATGTTTAAAATCCATACAATGTTTAAAATGCATACACAAGAAATCAGAGTGAGATAAAAGGCATGGTGTAATCATATACATATCCTGTCTTAATATCATCAAACAACCATCTGCAGAAAAGATCACAGCTAGTAGGAGAAACTCTATAGAATTTGGAATTTCTTGAAGTTTGTTGCTAATTTTTCTTGACTCCCTTGACTTAGGTCATGTTGTTGCATCTCTCTCCCAGAAACTGGGGAGAAGGAAGAATATGCAGTGCTTTTATAGATATTACCAATTCTTAGAAGCAAGGTTGCAAAAGAAGGATGCAGTCTCTTCTTAACTATAAATTTGTGTTATCCATTTTCAACTTGGCCCTTGCCAATGTTTAGCAATCATTTGGTTCTTTTAACATGTCTTTAAATCCTATTCAGCTTCCCACCTAGTGACTGTTCCACTTTTCTTTCCTTAAACTCCTGATATAATTTTCATCCCACAATCCGAACTGTAATCTTATCTCCTTCATGGAGACCATTAAGTGTGAGGTAATTTACAGTTAGATAAAATATTTATTAATTACTTGCCATGTGCCAAGAACTGTAGTAAGCTTGGGTTTACAAATAAAATCAAGCAAGATGGTTTCTGCCTTCAAGGAACTTACATTCTAATGAAGAAATAAATGCAATAAAAGGAAGGGTAGAAAGGTGGGAGGGATGCTAAGAGTGGGATAGGGAGAGATGGTGTGGAGGCCGATTTGTTCGTTTGATATGAGGCAAAATCTTGCCATGCATCGGGGTCCAATGTGGTTTCTGGGGCAGAGGCAAGGTGTCTGTATTTTGGGTATGATGTCTAGATTGGAGATGGCATGGTTTGGAGATAGTAGTATGGAGGCCTGGTTCTGGAAGATAAGGCAAAAACTCCCCTATGATAGCCGAGGGTGATTCTCAGAGTAGCGTCCAAAGATTCTGGGAAGAGAGTACAGATCCTATCTATGTTCTCCTACATCATGAAAGATGTTCTGATGTTTTTTTCATTCCTCTCCAGAATCTTCAGCCTCTTCCTCTCTACTAGTTCCTTCCCTTTGGCCTTAAAATAAGCACACATTCTTATTTTGACAAAAGTCAGTCAGTCAAAGAGTAAGTAATTCTCAAGGAGGAACATAAAGAGGAAGGTTTAGAAATAGAGAAGGGCAGTCTGTGAGAAACTGCTTGGAGCTGGTAGAATAGAAACAAGGCATATGACTCTACCACAAGGAAAGGGAGCATTATTCAGGGAGCAAAGCCATTTGGGCCATTTGGACTTTAAGAGACTCAGGACAGACAGTATATTGCAGAATCCCTCTAGGTGCACTACTTTCTCATGTAAGCCTGAAACATTTCTGTCTGGGTGTAGGGAAAGTCTGTTTACCTTCCTTTGTTTTAAACATTTGCTTTGCCTTCACAAACAATCTTAACTACTGGTCTTTACTAGTAATTTTTTTTTACTACTTTACTAATATTATTACAAAGGCAGTTAAGAAGAGGCAATTAGGGTGAGAAGTATCCTCAAAGAAGAGAGATAAATAGATCTAACATAGAAGTGTTTTGCCTGAGAACAGTCTCTGGCTGGATTTTAGAGCTAAAAATTTAAAAAGAGAGAGAAAGAATTGCAAGTTATTTAATACAACTTTCTATAGCAGAGAAGGAGCATTTTATCAAGACAATGCAACGATGTTATTGTGCATTGAAGCCATACTCTACAATTCTCTACAATTTCAGTATAGTATTGAGATGACTTTGGGTTCTTGAAGGTTATGCTACAAGAGCATAATCTCTGATAGGTCCTAACAGAGTAGGGAAGGTTATTGGCATGGGTTCGATGGCTCCTTAATGCAACTTGTCATGGCCAAAAAGTGGTGATATTTTAGCCACAGTAACCCATGAGACAGTCTACTAATTTATACAGTAGTTGCAGTGACTGTCAGTAAAGAATCACAGACTCCCCAGAAGTAGTACAAGCCACACACCAAAATAATGTCCATGACAACACACCAGACAAGTGGTCATCTTGCCTCTGCCCAAAAACCTCTAATAAAAGGGAGGAATCTACTACCTGAGTTGGCAGCTTATTCCAATTTTTGTCAGCTCCAATTATTAGGATTTCCCCCTCCACACTGTATTAAACATACTTCTTTTTAGCTTCCACACATTACTCCAAACTTTATCCTTTGGGGGCCAGACAGGAAAAAAAAATAATCCCCTTTCTACATTACAATCATTCAAATAAATGAAGAGAGCTATCATGTCTTTTCTGAGTGCTCTCTTCTCCAGTCAAGCATCTTTTCTAGGTTTAAAATGTGAATAGAATTCAAGGGGATTATATTTTAGAAAAAAAAATTTAGATGAGTTGTGTTTTGATATTCTCTGGTACTCCACAAACCAGAAAGGCAGGCATTCATTTCTAATCAACAATCATTTATTAAGTTTCTACAATGGGTGACACGTGATACTAGATTTAGTGGTGTTTGTTCTTCTTCATTTTAAGTGGCAGTGATAAGCTTCACATCAACTCTAATTTGTGTTTTAATAGCTATGGATTTTCATTACTTATTTAATCTCTTAGTAGGAATAAGAATAGGGATAGGGACTAGAAGTCATTGATATTAGAAACTCCCAGGTGAGGAAATCCCATCTACCAACAAGGCAGCACCTTTTTTGCATCTTATAGTCTTAGGAGAGTTGCCTATGGGGTAGCACAGTAGCTAGAGTACTGCCCTTGGATTGGATCCAAGAAGACCTGAGTTCAAATCCTGCCTCAGATATTGTGATACAAGTCACTTAACATCTCGCAGTCTCAGCTTTCCTCCTTTGTAACCTGGGGATAATAATAACATCTATGTCACTGGGTTGTTTTCAGCATCAAATGAGTTATTATGTATATCTTTATATGTATATATATATATTATATGTTATCTTTATATATTGTATATGTATTATTTATATATACAAATATACACATATATTTGCTTTGTTAAGTCTTCTATATAAGCCTATATAAGAGCTAACTATTAATAAATAATTTGGCAAGAGTCCCACAGCCAGTATGTATCAGAGGCAGACTTTAAACCCAGGATCTCCTGGATTCAAGGCTGGCCGTCCATCAACCATATCATGATGTCTTTAATAAGTACGGGTTTCCATTTTTTTTTTACTGTGGACCCAAAGAAGGGAATACAACTGGCAAATAAGATAAGATTAAATACACTGACTATCAATCAGGAGGCTTAAAATCTATAGAAATCAACATTTTTGAAACAAATGAGAACAAAAAGCATGCGATGAGCCTCTTTATTAAGATACCACCAATTGTAACTATACACATTGATTTATCGCATACCAAAGCATTCATCTGTTTTGGGGATGTTGTTTTTTTTTTAATAGACACGACCTAAACAAATACACTTTCTTGTGGTTGTCATTTGGTTGTGTTCGATTCTTCATAACCTCATTTAGGGTTTTCTTAGCAAAGTTATAGGAGTAGTTTGCCATTTCCTTCTCCAGCCTATTTTACATATTAAGAACTAAGGCAAACAGGGTTAAGTGACTTGCCTACACAGCTAGTAAGAGTCTTGAGACAAGATTTGAACTCAGGTCTTCCTGATTCCAGGCCCAGCTCTCCCTCCACTGCACTACCTAGTTGCCCAAATAAATATACTTACTGAGAGGAAATTAGGTAACAAAGGAGGCCACATTCATTCTCATAGGACATAAAAGTATACATTCTGTAATTTAGTGTATTTGGTAATTTACAAAACAATAAGATTAATTTACTAAACAAAATAGGATAATATGGCTCAATATGTAAATATATTCTTGATAATTCTCACTTCGTAGTTTTCACTTCTATGAGAAATATCAGCATGCTATAAGTCTTACTAACCTATTTTTTTCCATTGACTTAAGGGACAACTATGTGAATGTGAGGGCTTTTGAATCAGGTTCTGAGTTTGCAAATGAATCAAGAAATTGTCCTGTTATTTATATTTTTCCATTGCATAAGAATGTGGCAACTTTGCTTTCTATTCAACACACATTCTCATATATCTCAGAATCAGGTCACATCAATACCACAATGATATGCTGTAGCATTCCACATCTTTTAACACATTAACGAATCCTTTCAGCCATCACAAGGCTTTCTGGTAGGTAGGTATATTACCTGTGTGGGATTGGAGCAATAAGTGAAACAGAGGCAGAGTCTTATTGTTCTTTGGATTACATTCAAGCCCTGTGTGACTAATGACGGTGGTAGTTTTCCAAAACCTAAATCATAATCCTGTCATATTGTCTTAACTTTTGACCCACATTACATACCTTAAGCTGACTCCAGACAGTAGAGCTTTTAAACATTAGGAGGAATCCACTTGTTATTTTTACCCAAGATTCTCTTAAGAACTGCTTAGGAAACCAAGGAAAACTGAGGAATATCAGAACAATTTTGGAGCTAACTACAGGGAATGATGTGTGTGTGTGTGTGTGTGTGTATGTGTGCATGCACGCGCGTGTGTGTGTGCGCGTATAATTATATACTAGGTTAAATGCTATATACTATATTTGTGGTATTATACACTATATTTAAGAGTCACAGAGTAGTTTACCTCATGGTCTCATCTGAGATTCAAAACAAGGTTAGTCCTACTGGCAATTTACAAATGTGGAAATTGAAGCTCAGTGTGGTTAAGAGATTAGCTCATGGTGACATAGCTATGAAGTATAAGAGCAGGGATTTGAACACGAGTCTTCCTGACCCTGTTTTAAGTCAATCACTCTATCCATTAGCAACTTTGCCACTGTCACAAGAAAAAAAATCAAAGCAAAGATTTAGATCTGGAAGGGACTTCAGAAGTCATCTAGCATAACCCTTTTATTTTACAGATGAACTGAGGTCAAGGAGGTCAGGTGACTTGATGAGCAGCACAGAGGTACTAAGTGGTAAAGCCTGAGTTAAACCAATGTCCTTTGATCCCAAATCCACTAAGTTCTCCACTGTACCACACTGTTTTTCTTTGGGTATATACAAAGGAAAACAGAAAAAAAATTGCATTTACTTTTTTGTGACTTCAATGTTCAAGATTGATTCAAGAAGAAAGTTTCCGTTGAGCATAGTTTTTCTCCCCACTATTTTTGTTCCTATCAGAGTACTTAAAATCCCAACATATCTGTATACAGTAGAAGCAATATATAGGAGATCTGGAAATTGTTTTTCCAGAGAGAGGATATACCAATATCAGAAAAAATATTTCACCTTGGTTTCAGCTTGATAGACAAACAAGTAAATCCTCTTGTTTGATTTGAAAGGATGTGAGAGTCATAGTTAGTCATGGAGTGAAGAGCAGTTGTTGGAAGAACAGTCTACAAGGTTTCTAGTTAACAAAGATTTTGCTATTAAGAATATTTATACCGATGACCATAATTCACAGCCCAATTCTCCTCTCAATTAATTTTCCATTAATTAAGCAAACAGATTAGGTATAACAACTGATTTGGTAGTGTTTTAACTCTTGCCATGTAAAAATTGAAACGTGTAAAAATTGAAACATGTGTAAAAATTGAAACAATTATAACATCATTGATTTAGCATTATATCTTCAAACCTGTGCTTTCTTTCTTATCCATAATGAATATTGCACAGTCCTAAGAGCATTTATACTTTTTTCCACTTTAAACACATTATTACATTCTTCTGTATCCAGCAAGGATAGTTTAATAAGATTTATTAACAGAAAGATATTTAAACTTTCACATTCAAATCACACAAAATAATGGTTTTATCTAAAAAAGGGGGGCATATTCCTAAGGTCCTATCTATTAAAAAATAAAGAAATTAGCTTACGGGACAGCTCATAAGAAAGCTCAGTTAAGCAGAATGTTTGAAGAATAGTTTTATTGTTAATTGTATTCTGGCACTTGTTGTTGCTGCTGTTACAAGTGATTTTCAAAATCTCACTAAATTTTAGTAGTTCACTCTCCTGTCTTAAAAGATCGGGTTTAGTGAGCATGATCGATCCTTTCCTTACTCATACAGTTCTGAGCCCCCAAGGATTTTATAAACTAGTAAATCTAAGAATTAGAATCTGTTTGGGAGGAATAGGCCTAGCACATATAAACCAATTAGAGAGGAATAAATCACAGAATTCAATCAAGGATTGATTATGGTATAGTTCAGTCTATAGGAATTAAGGGCAAAGAGAGGTTTCTCAAATGGAAGTCCATTCATGGAATGAAGGGAACTCATTGTATCTTATTATAAAGTGCTAACTTGTGTCTATAGTAATCTCTGTGAACAGAGATCACCAGAGCAAGATAAAATTATTTTCAGAACAGCTTACCACGCATATATTTTATACTTTAAATCTTAGAAAATTGATAATTTATATATTGATGCAAAGAGTATGCATTTTATCAGAATACTTTGTTCTTCTCTTCATTTTGGATAAACAGGAGGTCTGTATAACAGCATTTCCTAAGGACCCTTGTGAATCTCAAAATTATTAGTATATTGACCATAAGCGTTTCTGAGTGCTATCATATCTTTAAACAACAACAGAATGATTTACTTTTCAGTACGTTTTCAGTTGCTGAAATCAAAGAAAAAAGTAGAATTCCCCATAATATCACACAAAAGAAACTGGAACAGGTGAATAATTTTTTAGGAGAATGTTTTTTACCTTTATGCTCCAGACATTTATCTGGAAGGATGTACTTCTTTGCCAATGTCATGACATATATTTGCTTAAAGAGTACTCTATATCTAACAATGCCAGTCATCTTTTTTTTTTTTTGATTTATCAAAAAATTCTAGGCAATGCCATGTGCCTCATCTTTCTCTAATTCTGCTTTGGTAAATGATTCTTGTTTTATTTTACCTATGGCTTATTGGTTATAAAACAAAACAAAACAAAACCTATGCCATGTCTTTCCATAATTAGATTGCCATGTTCCATTCTAAACTAAGTTTTTGTAGATCTCTCTCTCTCTCTCTCTCTCTCTCTCTCTCTCTCTCTCTCTCTTTTCTCCCTCCCTCTCCTTTCCCACCATGATCATATAATACACAGTTCAGGTTAATCAGATTTTACCCCACAGCCCAATCCCAGGAATATTTCTCCCCAACTTGGCCTATTGAGTTGAATCCCTAGGGGTGGTGGCTACCTGTATTTCAGCATTGAAAGGTACTCTGGAGACTCACTACTAAAATCTATATAGCTCACAATGTCCTATTACTTCACTTACTTTTTTTCAGTTAAGAAACATTTTTATTGTATAATTATGTATAAAATATCTTTAGCATTTTTCATTTATGTGCAGTTTTCTGTGTCTATTTTATTTCCTTAGGACATTGTAATGTTTTTATTAATTAATTTATTTTTAATTTTTGACTAAATTCATTTCCATAAGATTTTGAGTTCCAAATTTTCTCCCCATCTCTCCCCTCCCACCACCACAAGACAGCATGCATTCTGATTACCCCTTTCCCCATTCTGCCCTCCTTTCTATCACCCTCTCCCTTTCTCTTATTCCCTTCCCTTCTATTTTCCTGTAGGGCAAGATTGATTTCTATACCCATTACCTGTATGTTGCATGTAAAAACAATATTTAACATTAGCTTTTAAAACTTCGAATTCCACATTCTCTCCCTTCCTCCCTCTCCACACACCATCACTGAGAAGGCAAACAATTCAATATAGGTTATACATGTGTAGTCATGAAAAACACTTTCATAATAGTCATGTTCTGAAAGACTAACTGTATCTCCCTCCATCCTGTCCCAACCCACCTATTTATTCTATTCTCTCCTTTGACCGTGTCCCTCCTCAAAAGTGTTTGCTTTTGATTACTCACTCCCCCAATCTTACCTCCCTTCAATCATCCTCCACTCTCTTATCCCTTTTCTCCTTACTTTTCTGTAAGTTAAGATAGATTTCCATATCCAATTGTGTGTGTATGTTATTCCCTTCTTAAACCCAATCCCATGATAGTAAAATTCACTCATTCCCTCTCACCTCCCACCTCTTCCCCTCCACTGTAAAAGCTTTTTCTCACCTCTTTTATGGGAGATAATTTATCCCATTCTTCCTCTCCATTGTCCTCCCAGTACATACTTCTGTCACCCCTTAATTTTAATTTTTAGATATCATCCCTTCATATTCAACTAACCTTGTGCTCTGTGTGTGTATATGTATGTATATGTATGTGTATGTATGTATATATATGTATATATATACACACACACACATGTGTGTGTATGTATATAGATGTGTGGGTATATATGTATATATGTATATGTGTGTGTATATGTATATGTTTATATATATATGTGTGTGTGTGTATAGTGTGTGTTTGTGTGTGTGTATCTATCTATCTATTTATCTATCTATCTATATCTATATCTATATCTATATCTATATCTATATATATTCCCTCCAATTATCCTAATAATGGGAAAGGTCTCGTGAGTTACAAATATCATCTTTCCATATAGGAATAGAAACAGTTTAACTTTAGTATGTCCCTTATGATTTCTCTTTCCTGGTTACCTTTTCATGCCTCTCTTGAGTCTTGTAGTTGAAAATCAAATTTTCTATTCAGCTCTGGTCTTTTCATTAAGAATGCTTGAAAGTCTTCTATCTCATTGAATGTCTATTTTTCCTCTGAAGTATATTCTCAGTTTTGCTGAGTAGGTTTTAATCCTAGATCCTTTGGCCTCCAGAATATCATATTCTAAGCCCTCCCATCCCTTAATGTAGAAGCTGCTAAATCTTTTGTTATACTGATTGTGTTTCTGCAATATTTGAATTGTTTCTTTCTGGCTGTATGCAACATTTTCTCATTGACCAGAGAGCTCTGGAATTTGGCTACAATATTCCTAGGAGTTTTTCTTTGGGGATCTCTTTCAGGAGGTGATTGGTGTATCCTTTCAATTCCTGTTTTACCCTCTGGTTCTAGAACATCAGGGCAATTTTCCTTGATATTTTCTTGAAAGATGACATCTAGGTTCTTTTTTTATCATGGCTTCAGGTAGTCCAATAATTTTAAAAATTATGTCTGCTGAATCTGTTTTCCAGGTTCTTTTTCCCAACGAGATATTTCACATTTTTTTTCTATTTTTTTCATTTCTTTTGGTTTTATTTTATAATTTCTTGATTTCTCATGCAGTCATTAGCTTCCATTTGCTCCAATCTAATTTTTAAGGAATTATTTTTCTCAGTGAGCTTTTGGATCCCCTTTTTCATTTGACCAATTCTATTACTTAAGGCATTCTTCTCCTCCTTGGCTTTTTTTTTTTTAACTTCTTTTGCCATTTGAGTTAGTCTCTTTTTTAAGGTGCTATTTTCTTCAGTATTTTGGGGTCTCCTTTAGCAAACTGTCGACTCATTTTTCATGATTTTCTTAAATCACTCTCATTGCTCTTCCCAATTTTTCCTCTACCTCTCTGACTTGACTTTCAAAATCCTTTTTGAGCCCTTCTATGGCCTGAGAATAATTCATATTTTTTCTTCGAGGCTTTAGATGTAGGGTCTTTGACTTTGTTATCTTCCGGTTGTATGTTTTATCTTCTTTGTCACCAATGTAAGATTCTATAGTCTGAGGTTTTTCACACTGTTTGCTCATTTTCCCAGCCAATTACTTGACTTTTTAATTCTTTGTTAAGGTAGGGCTCTGCTTCCAGTGTGGAGTGTGTGCTGTCTCAAGCTTCAAGTGTTTTGTGTAGTTCTTTTCATAGATACTTCTAGGGACCTGTAAATTTTCAGTTCTTCCAAAATGGTATGATCAAAGGAGAGCTGTTGACTCCTCTCTTGGCCTGTGCCGTGGTCTGGGAGTGACCACAAGTACTCTTTTCTGCCTTGGATCTGTGAGGAGGATTCCTTCTTCACTGCCGCTACAAGCTCTGCCGTGCCAGCAAGGAGGATCCTTGACCCAGGACAGCCACCTAGGACTGCAACTCAGATCCAAGCACTGGCAAAGCAAGAGAATCCTACCTGAGCACCAGCCAAGAGATCCCTGCAATCCCTCCCCGATCAACTACTCAATCCCCCTATCATCTGTGGGTCCAGAGCCGCTCCAGGGCAGGGTCCGAAAATGCTTGTCTCTCACTCAGGTCTGACAGACCTTTCCCATGGACCTTCTAAGTTGTCTTTGGAGTTTGTGGGTTGAAAAGCCTGGAAACCACCACAGCTGCCAGTGATTCAGTCCCATGAGGCCTGCTTCAGGTTTGCTGGGGCCTGGTCTGTGCTGGCTTGTTTTACATTTTTCACTGGACTGTGTTCCTCTCCCAGCCTGGTGCAATAGACCATTCCTGTTGACCTTCCAGGTCATCTTGGGATGGAAATTGATTTCACTCTGTCATTTAGTGGGTTCTGCTGCTCTAGAATTTATTTAGAGTGATTTTAAACAAATATTTGGAGGTGTTTAGGGGAGAGCTCAAGCAAGTCCCTGTTTTTATTCTGCCATCTTGGCTCGACCTCTGTTTCACTTACTTTTGATAGTCAGTAAGTAGATGCAATTAGCTCAAAGCAAAAGTATCTTACTAAAATCGCCTAGTAACAGTAACCACAAAACATCCCCCTCCACATATACATGGAGCTTACTCTCCCAGAAGTACACACTTGAATAGGTTAAAAAAAAAAGAAAACACAGGCAATAGAGCACACTGGTAATGAGACATATACATAAGGAACACATGAGGCAGAGGTCATGCCCAGCCATGATACTGTAAGTCCCTGATGTTCTTTCTTTTCTCACTGTATTTTACACTGTTCCTGCCTGGGAATGGCATCTGTATTGCACCAATTGTCGCTCTACTAAACTGGTTTTGATCTTCACAAGGCAAAATGTTTCTACTGGACAAATCATTCTTCTGGTTTCCCTGCAAATCAGTTGCAGTTCTCACTTGCATTACTCCTGTGTTCTTTCAGAAAGAGCAGGGGTGCTTGCTTTAGGAAACCTCCTAGGTTCCAGTTCCTTAGAGCCATGGTTTGGAGGTCTACAACTTCCCAGGTGGGAGATAAGAAAGTTAGCATGTCCTGGCAAGGAAATGCCTATAGACTTTACCTTTCTTTTCCTTTCTTTTTTTGTATCTAATTTTTATTTTTTGTCAGTTACATGTAAACAAAAATTTAACTTTTTTTTAAATTTTGAGTTCCATGTTCTCTCCCTCTGTCTTTTTCCTCTCTCTTTGAGAAGTCAAGCGATTTAACATAAATTATACCTGTGCCATTATGCAAAACATTTCCATATTTGTCTGTTACAAGAGAAAACGCAGGCAAAAATAACAAGAAAAATAAAGAAAAATTTTAAAAGAATGCTTTCATCTGCATTCAGATTCCATCAATTCTTTTTCTGGATATGGATAACATTTTTCATCATAAGTTCTTGGTAGTTATCTTAGATCACTGCATTGCTGGGAATAGCTAAGTCATTCATAGTTCATCATTGTACAATATTACTGTTAGTTACTGTGTATAATTTTCTCCTGGTTCTGCTCATTTCACTTTGCATCAGTTAATCTAAGTCTCCCAGGTTTTCTGAAAGCATCCTATTCATCATTTCTTATAGCACAATAATATTCCATCACACTCATATATCACATTTTGTTTAGCCATTACCCAATCAATGGGCATTCCCTTAATTTCCAATTTTTTGCTACTACAAAAAAGAGTTAATATAAATATTGTTGTACATATAAGTCATTTTCCTTTTTCTTTTATCTCTTTGGGATACAGCCCTAGAATTGGCATTGCTGGGTGACAGAATATAGTTTTATAGCCCTTTGAGCATAGATCCAAGTTGCTCTCCATAATGGTTAGACCAGTTCACTACTCCACCAATGGGGCATTAAATGTTCTTATTTTTCCACATTCCTTCCAACATTTGTCATTTTCCTTTTCTATCATATTATTAGCTAATATGTTAGGTGTTAGGTGGTACCTCAATGTTAATTTGCATTTCTCTAATAAATAGTGATTTAGATCATTTTTTTCTTTTGACTTTTGATAGCTTTATTTCTTCTTCTGAAAAGTGCATATTCACATTTTTTGATCATGTATCAATTGGGGAATCATCCATATTCTTATAAATTTGACTCAGTTCTCTTTATATTTGAGAAATGAGGCTTTTATCAGAGAAGCTTGCTGTAAACATTTTTGTCACATATCCCTGCTTTCCTTCTAATTTTGACTTCATTAGTTTTGTTTGTGCAAAAAAATAATTCTTTGTCATCAAAATTATCCATTTCATCCTGTAATGTTCTCTCTCTCTTGTTTGGTCATCAATTCTTCCCTTACCTGACTGGTAAACTATTCCATCCTCCACTAATTCATTTATGCTATCACCTTTTATGTCTAAATCATGTACCTTTTTTGACCATATCTTGGTATATGGTATAAGAAGATCATGTATGACTACTTTCTACCAAACTGCTATCTAGTTTTCACAACATTTTTTCCCCAAATAGTGAGTTCTTATCCCCAAACTTGGGCCTTTGGGTTTATCAAACATTAGCTTGCTACGGTCACATACTACTTTGAATTTTATACTTAATCTATTCCACTGATCCACCACCCTATTTCTTATCCAGTATCAGATTGTTTTGATGATTACCACTTTGTAATGACAAGCTACCTGCCTTCGCATTTTTTTCATTGATTCCCTTGATATCCTTGACCAGATGAATTCTTTTTTTCTAGCTCTACAAAATAAATTTTTTGTAGTTTGATTGGTATGTCACTGAACAGATAGATTAATTTAGGTGGTATTGTAATTTTTATTATATTGGCTTGGTCTACCCATGAGCAATTGGTATTTCTGTTTTAGAGCTGACTATTTGTGTGAAAAGTGTTTTGTAATTGTGTTCATATAGTTCCTGGGTTTGTCTTGTCCCAAGTATTTTCTATTATCCACTTATTTTAAATAGAATTTCTCTTTCTATCTCTTCCCACTGGACTTTGTTAGTAAAATATAGAATTGATTACGATTTATGTGAGTTTATTTTATGTCCTATAATTTTGCTCAAGTTGTCAATTATTTCAACTAGTTTTTTTAGTTGATTATCTAAATATATCATCATATCATCTGCAAAGAATGATAGCTTTATTTCTTTATTGCCTATTGTGATTCTTTCAATATCTTTTTCTTGTCTTTCTATAGCTGGCAACTTTAGAACATATTAAATAATAGTAATGGTACTGGGCATCCTTGATCTTATTGGAAGGGCTTCTAACTTATCCTTATTACAGATAATGCTTTCTGATGACTTTAGGTAGGTACTACTTATCACTTTAAGGAAAGTTCCACTTTGAAGTGTTTTTAATAGAAATGGGTCAAATAGAAATTTTGTCAAAAGCTTTTTCTGCATCTATTGAGATAATCATTTTTTGTTGATTTTGGTTAGTGATTTGGTCAATTCTGCTGATAGTTTTCCTAATATTTAACCAATCCTGTATTCTTGTCATGAATCCCACCTGGTCACAGTGTGTGATCTTTGTGATCTATTGATATAATCTCCTAGCTAGTATTTTATTTAAAATTGGTTTATTTTTTACCTTTCCTTTCAGCACACCCAACATAAGTCACCATCTTGCACTAGTGAAATTTTTTCTCACTAGTTCAAGGATCCATTTTTAATCCCAAAGATCCAAAGTCATCATATAGCACCTTCATAGCAACATCACAAAATGTGCCAGTGGCTTCCTGGTACCATGTGTACCTGGACAAATGTTGCACAGCTCCAATTTCAGAGACTCTCTTAATAGTAAGGTTCCCACTAGAGAATAAAACTTAGCCATCTAAGAGTCCAAGCGATTCTTTCCCATTTACTTTGTTTCTTTTAGTAAATTTCTTCTAAATGTCAGTCATCCAATGACAATGGAAGAAGGGATCCAAATGGAATTGATGTTGAAGTCAAGTTCTGAAACTTCAGGGTTCAGGAAGACCACCCACTTGGCCCAATCTCCATTTCTCGATGCTGGTTCCAAGATTCAGCCTGTCACATGCCAGCTCTGCATTCCACTCAGTATGGTGGCATTGTGCAGAGAAAACTGGCCTTGGAGTCCCAAAGACAGGAGTTCAACACATGCTATTGTTTCTGACTAGCTATCTGATCCTAGGCAAGTTACTTTACCTCTCTCATACTCATGTAAAATGAGGATGACGGTACTATTTACCTCAAAAAATTCTTGTGATGATCCTATGAGATGATGTATGTAAATTGCTTTAAAAATTGTAAAGTGCTATATAGATATACTAGTATTTATATAGTATATTATATAGTACACAATATTGTTATTATTATTATTATTAAAGAATAGGCATTACTCAGTGTGTCAATTCACATCATAATTGTAACTTTGAACCCTATTGTCATGAATGCTGGTAATGACCTCTCCAAGTAGAACAAATTCATCTCTTATTCTGTCAATTAGAAGGTATTTTTTAGGTTCTTTTTGCTGTTATCATATTTCCCCACATATAAGACGCACCCTTTTCCGAAAAAATTTGGGGTCTGAAAACTGGGTGCATCTTATACAGTGGTTGTAGATTTTTTACTTGCATTTTCTGCTTTTTTGCACTTGTTTTTGCACTCCTTGCTGCAGATTTTTTTACTTGCATTTTTGAGCTTGTTGTCTATGCACTCATTGTTTCACATTTGTTACCAGTATATCAGGTTACGTTTTGCCATGTTCTGCCCAGAAATGGCTCAGAAAAGATTTTTGTACAGTGCTGAACTCAAGTTAAAAGTGATCCAGTTTGCAAAAGCAAATGGAAATCGTGCTGCTGTACATAAGTTTGGTCCTCCTCCAACTGAGAAAATGATCCAAGCCTGGCTACGGGAAGAAGAAGCCCTACTGAAAATGCCATGGCAGAAGAAGGCCATGAGAGGCAAGTCAGCAAAATGGCCTGATTTAGAGAGGGAATGGAAGATATGGACTAAAGAGCAAAGGGCAATTGGAATTCCTGTGTCCACAAAGACGGTTCATCATGAGGCAAGAAGAATTGCTGATGAAAAAGAAGTTACTGATTTCAAAGGAGGATGCAATTGGTACTTCAGGCTCATGAAGTGGAATGGAGACGCACCAGACTTGCCCAAAAGATGCCTGAAAGCTATGAGCAGAATGTCCTTCAATTTCATCATATTATTGTATGAATTTTATGATGAATAAAACTTGAGTTCAATAACTTTATTCTATACATTTTTTTCAAATTTCGGGCCCCAAAATTAAGGTGCATCTTATACATGGGGATATATGGTAATTCTGAGTAAATTTTGGTGGTCCCTTGCCTACGTTCCCTATTCTAAGTGCAAGATATTCTACAGCTAGCTGGAGCTGAGTTTTGCCAAGTTATGTGACTCTTTGCTGTGTGAAAATCATGCTCAAACTGACTTATTCTTTTCAGCAACTAATCAAAAATTCTCAAGGTTTTGGTTTGAACTCTACTAGTTAGTTAGCCCTTGGAGGTATACCATGTATTCAAACACTTGCTCTAGTCTAATCTCATTTGCCTCTTTAGATTTTATTTCTCTTTTCTCTCAGTCTCTCTAGTTGACTGTGAGAAACTCAGACTACTTGCCCCCTTTTTGCTGAGCTGTAGAATGGACAAATTAGGCATATGTTTGTCATGAGATCCTACCAACACCAGATTACCTCTCTAGTCTCTGCATAGATCATTACCATATAACTTGAGGCTTTGTTGTCTTCAGATTCTGTTCAATTCCAAAAGCTTTGTCTTTGAGGATTTCTAGAAGACTGTTTCCTGTTTCTAATTCAAGAACATCACTGTTTTGTAGCATTTGAGTTATATTTGTGATGCATATATCCCATATTCCCTCTTCAAGGGATATGGGTCCTGTCCAAAGAAAATTCTAAACTTAGGTCTGTGGCTTTTAAAATGACTTTTTTTTCCTTTCAGGCCTGTCCTGATAACTTGCCTCAATATACTCTCATTGATTAATAGAATTTTAACCCTTCAGTATCCTATCATATTCAATTTCTAAGTTCTTTCTAAAACCCCTATCATACCAGAAACTGAAAGTGTCTGCATCATGAGGTAATACACATAAAATAGTCCCTGGACCTTGCTTTCTTCGTCTCTAAAATGAGGGGTTTGAACTCTGAGGGCTCTTCTAGCTCTAATTTGATGACCCTATTAAAGCCTCTCCTAAATTCCTAGAATCTACAATAAGGATACCTAAGGTATAGTAGAGGCCCATGACATAGACAAGAAAAGAAAAAAAAACTCATTCAAAATTAAAGTGGAATTGTAAGATGAAGTATTTTATTTCAGGCTTATTGAGGAAGGGAAACACATGTTCCACAATAAGTTTTGGGAGTTGCATGTCATCAGCCATTATTGACATAATTCATATGAAGACATGTTATGGCCAAACTAGAAGACATACTGCAATCATAAAACAATATTCAGCAAGCTCCATATACTGCCATTCAGAATCTGAGAGTCTGGCAGCAGTAATTATTATTTGCCACAATATTTAGTGACTATTTCACTAACCTTTCAGTCAAGTGGTAATTTTGAGAGCAAATGTAAAATTATAGAGGATTGTATTTGCCCCAGATATTTATATAAACCCAACCAACCCCCAATAGAGTTATTCTGATGTGAAATATGACCCCTATAAGTTCTAGTCAGAAATAATTCATAGACATTTTAGCTTTTATAATTTTTCAAAGTTGCTTTGCAGTCTCTGTGCCTTTTAGCTTTTCGCTAACTTTTCTACAATAGTTTATTATACCACCATACTTTTTATCTCCTGTTAAGTATCACTACTGAAAGACCAAGGCAAGTTATGAAAAGCTTTAAGTGATAAACAGAGGATTTGTATTTGTTTTTTACAGGTAATAGGGACTTATTGTAGTTTACTATGGAGAATGACATGGATTTGTGCTTTAGAGAAACCACTTTGCCAGCTATAGGGAGGATTATTATATTGTTTTAACGTATTACACTCTACTTTTTATTATATTGCTTTGTATATATATTATATCCAATAAATTCAAAACTAGAGTAAGACCTAGTTTTACTCACTTCCCTTTTCTCACTCTTTGTTTATAGTATGGTGATTTGCATACAATAGGTGTTTAATAATGCTTTTGATGTTTAATGCTTTTGAGTGAATATGGAATGATCTATGGTAATCAGTGTTTACTATAACCCACTGAAACAATTGAATCGATCTTAAACTCAACAAATGAAGAAATTAACACAAAAAAAATTCTAGTGACCATCTAGGGTCATATTTATGAAAATGTGTGACAGTGCTGATTGCTGGGAGATATGAGCATATTTAGGAGAACTAAGATTGTGATAGACTGTCATACTGATGAATGAGCCATGCTGTTTCTCATTCTTCATAGAATATGAATCATGATTATTTTCAGTTTCAGACTTTGCCCTCCACATCCGTACTTGATTGAGCCTGAAAACAGGGCATATATATGTTCAGGTAAAAGTGCAACCCATCTTCCCATCTTTGGATCTCTAGCCATAGAGTAGTGTGTGTGTGTGTGTGTGTGTGTGTGTGTGTGTGTGTGTGTGTGTGTGTGTTTCGGGAAATATAGCAAGTGTAGCCAGGAGCTTTCTGCCAGCAGGCAGTTTTGTCCCAGTATTCCCAAGTCCTAATGGTGATGAACTTGACTTGGGTTAGATTACCCAAAGTGCTGCTGAAGCTGAACTTGGAAGGGAATTATAGGAAAGAGAAACAGGAGGCCGGGCCAAAAAATCCGAAGCATCAGAGGAGTAAGAGCAAGCAAGATATGTCAAATTTGAGGTCTTAGAGAACAGACAAGAAATATCTACCCAGCGTATGTAGGTGCAGAGTTCTGAGCCCCACTCAGGCGGTTAAGACAGTTTAAATGTGTATAGTAAACTCCAACCTATGAGGAATCTTTACTGCTAATCAGCTGTGGGAGGAAAAGGGAGGAACACATTCTTCCCCTCCTTTTATCTCTGGAGGGGAAGGAATTCTTTACTCGCTTTACCTCGTTGCTCTTTTTGTCTGTTCCCCTACTGTTTGCAAAGAAAGGTGGAGGTTTGAGAGCATTGTCCCCCCCCCACAACCTTCAATGTCCCCTTTCATTTTTAAGGTTGCTGTTGCTGCCCTTGTTCTGTCCTCAAACACTCAAAAGAATCTCTGACCTCATTGCTTTGGAAGTTGTATCTTGTAATGCGGATTACTATCCATGTCTGCCCATCTTGTGCAGCTCTTGTCCTGTCCTCCCATGAGCAATCAGCAGGATATACATACCAGGAGAATTTCTCATTTTCAGGACAACACTCTGATTGTCCCTCTTCCATCCTTCATTCTCACACCGCGATCATTTCATCTTCTCTTCCTAGTATCTGATTCCTTGATGACTTTATTTGATACTCTTCTTCAGAATTCCTCATTAGTTATGTGTTGCATTGTACTCACATGTGCCATATACCTGTTGTCTTCTTTGTGTAATTCATTTTAATTTTTTGAGACACGTGCTATAGAAAAGGCTTTTACACATGATGAAAATGTTTGCCAACATAAACTCTGGATGCATGTTGATTTAGATCTAGAAGCAGATAAGAGGTATTGGTGGTTGTGAATTTATTTCGAGAGATAGACTGTGTCTTGCAGAGTTAGGCTTGGGGGTTTGAAGCAATAGAGAGAAAGCCTTAGTTCCCTTGTTCAGATATAGGAAACTTATTTGTTCAGCATAGCTGAACTGAAAGCTGAACCACAGGGAAAAATAACTAGACTTTTTTTAGACTTCGAACACCTGAAAAAGAATCTGAGATAAAATGTAATTTTAGTTAAAAGGAAGAAAAGGCCAGTAAAACTACAGGAGCAAGTGAGTGAACCATTTTTTCCTTCTCTTTTAAAGCAATGCATAAGGAGTTTGAAAAGAAGCCATACCTGCAGGAGAGTGAATTGTTACAGAAGCTCTGTCCATGCACAGAGGAGGGGAGTGAATTTCCCATACATATAGCAATCAAGGCCCCAGGTGAAGGGATTATTAACAGCTCAGCTTGCCTTGATTTCCAGCCCCACGTGATAATTAGAATAGTAAAACATACTATTTCACATGTGCGAAAGTATGATTTAGGTTTGAGGAATAGATTAAGCTTCATTTAAGGCCTTTCACCACTTGAAATAAAGTACTGTGTTTTCCCTGAGTGGTGTATGTATAATCTGTGGTTCTCTATTCAGATAAGAAGCATTCTAAAGCAGATTGTACGCACTTGCAGTATCTAACAAGTCAATATTGCTAAAAGGAGCATTGTGACAAAACCCCAGATGTTCAGTGCATGATATATATTTCCCCCCAATGGCCCTTATAAAAAGGGGCAGAAGATAGGCTTATTAAAAGTCAGCTGATGACATGATATAAAGGGGTCCCTGGTTCAGTGACTGTTATCACAGCTGTGTCGCATTACATATTAGATACCTAGAACATACTTGTTTCTGAATGACATTTATCTTTTGAGTTTCAAACATTCTGTCCCATAAATAAAGATTTAACGCTTTTCAAGTGCAAGTTCATCTCAGATAATAGTAAGGGGCTGTTTTGCTCAGTGAAATATGCCTCTTTTAAAGGAATCTCATCTATAAGATGAGCATTTTTTAATTGAAGTTACTTTTTGTGAGTTAGTTCTATCCACATCACTATCAGCTCCAATGACTGGTATTTATGTCATCACTCTGCTCACTCCATTTTCTCCTTCGCTTGAAGAGGTGATAATAACTTGATTTTCACAGCAGCCAGCTATGTCAAAAACATGGGATGGAAGGTACGATAACCATAGTGGGTAAATTCTCTCTATTATTACTTCACACTGGGAGGCCTCTGAATCCATCATAAGAGGAGATATGTCAGTGCCTTGGGATAAAGCCAGACTTGTATTTATATTTTCCTCCGAGAAACCATTTCCATTTAAAAGATGGTCCAAGGGAACAGGTGAAAATATGACTAAGGTCCCTCATCCTTGATTGGGAGGACTCAGGTTAGTAGAGGCAGAATAGGATAAAACTTTAATAATGCTTGTACCCTATCTCTAGAATGACAATGCTGGACACTTCGACAGGATCACTAGATTGGAGTAAATGCACTGTACAGCCAGATACTTTCTAAGTAGGCCTGGCATGGCCATGATTTATCAAACACATGTTAGGCATATAAGCCTGTTTTATGGGAGGGGTGTAGACATTCACCATTTCTTGGGAGGGGAGAGAACTATAGAAATGGAATCCTCTGAGTCCTTGATATAGTGAGAACCAAAGGGCGTTCACTTTTGTTTTCTAAAACATTTGGAATGATGAGGAATTAGCCAGGGTCACTGTTCTTAAAGGAACAACTGCTGCCCAGAAGGTGGCTATCCTCCAGAGTAAGCAGCTGCTCCTACAGCTGCTTTTCTTTTCTCTTTTTCCTTTATAATTACCAGTCTCTCATTCATTCTTGGATCACCTGCATGCTACCTATACCCTCCAGGCCTAATGTTCTCATTGTAATGAACTATCCAGAGAGGAAAGGAGAGCTATTCCATTAGCACAAGACCCCATTGAAGGACAGGGGGGAGGTGGGAAGGGTGCTTGCCATATGTAATTGAGTGTCTGTGAAAAGTACCAGATTGACACATGTTCAGGATATATACAGAACATGGAAAGGGTGGAAGGGAGTGTGAGACATTCTTTTAGCTTTTCAGCACACACAGGAATTAGCACCAACAGAAGCATTATTTTAAAGACAAAGAATGAAGAAGAATATTTGCTTAGTTAATAGTAAATGTTCCACCTTGAACATACACATGCCTTATTATTGCCCAGGAGTACAGTACCCTTAACCTGTTAAAGTTGGAGATTTCTTTGGCACACAACCTTCTACGCTCCCTTAAAAGCTTATTAATGAGAATAAATAGAAAATGCTAACAGTTGATAGACTGAATGAGGTACTTGAGTGGGCACAGCCCTCCCTCTCTCTGATACATCATACTTAATACCCAGTTCCCACCAGGCACCAGAGGGCAAGTTACAGAGGGAATGCTTTCCTCAGCTTTCCTGTCAATATTTGCTTTTCCATCCTCCCTCCCATAATCTAGCCTTTCATAACCTAGCTTCCCTGATAACTTAGAGGTCTTTAACAATCAGTCAAGAAAATGATGGATGACCATTCATCAGATATGTTGTAAAAGGCATTCCTGTTCAGATATTAGTTTGAACTATATGGCCTCTGAAATCTCTTCCAAGTCTAGAACTATGTAATACTGTGATCCAGTGAATCATAGTTATTTAGCATAACAGCTAAAATTTGCCAAATCCCACACATGATAATCTCTTCTTATTTTCAGTCTCTTCTGGACAACCAAGTCCAGCTGCTCTTTCTCTTTGTTTCTTTCTTTCTTTGTTTTTTTGTTGTTTAGTCCTTTCAGTCATGTGATCTCTTGGTTACCCCATTTGGGTTTTCTTGGCAAAGATATTGGAGTAGTTTGCCATTTCCTTCTTCACCTCATTTTACAGATGAGACAATTGAGGCAAACAGGCTTAAATGACTTGCACAGTCATTAAGCTAGTGTCTAAGGTTAGATTTGAACACAGGTTTTCCTGACTTCAGGCCCAGCAGTCTATCTACTGTGCCATCTGGCTGCCCCTGTGTTTCCTTGGCTTACCACAGAAGGAAGACCTTAAATCCTCCTCCCAAACTTACCATCCTATAGCCAGTCACCTCAAAATTTTTCTCTTGGCAACAATACTTAATATGGTTAACTTCTGTTGTTGCTGCTATCGTCAATTCAACGGTATACAACTCTTCATGACCCCACGGACCACAGCACACCAATGCTGTCTATAGTTGGCAAAAATACTAGAGTGGTTTATCATCTCTTTCTCCAGTGAGTCATCTTTTGTAAGAACTCTCCACTATAACCTATCAATTTGGGGCAATCCTGCGTGGCATGGCTCATAGTTTCATTGAGCTAAACAAGCCTGTTCTCCAAGACAATGCAGTGATCCAGGAGGGAATAAATTTTTGGGTGCTGCTAAGGGCTTAGTGCTTTATCTGTCCCCTTTCCAGGTAAACATTTGTTTTTAATAGGATCTTCCTAGGAACATAATTCTTTCTATTTCTAGTGTTGGATATTTAAAGTAGAGAGTCTCTGGGGGAAATAACTTTATGATTTAGGCAGTGGCCTAATTTAGGCAACCTGAAGCTATAGTCCCATGTCTATACAAATAAATAAATGGTAGTATTCCTGGCAGCAGCTGCTATGTCTTGGTACCTCCATTTGGTTCATGAAGTTATCAGTGGGGTGCTTAAGTTGCTAGGAGGCTGCAGGCTACAGAATACATTAAAACCAGAAAGGAACAAAAAGCTCCTTTACTATTGCCTAATTGATGTCTCCACTAAGCACTAATGGTAACTAGTTCTGATTTGAACACACAATAGTGACTCTACCGTACCTAAGCATCCTGAGAACAAATACCCACTTTTTGCAAATCTCATTTGTTTAGTAGGATGGAATAGTAAAAAGAATGCTGAATTCAAATTTCTGCGGTTTGCTTTTCTTTGTTTCATCACCAAGCATTTGTTAAATGTGTACTGTGTTCTAGGCACTGCACTAGGTGCTCAAAGGCAAAAGCCCAACCACACCTTCCCTCAAGAGGCATATTCTTTACTTTTTTAATTTTAAAATTTTATAATTCTGAAAAAGAATATTATATTTGCACCCTGAATATCATCATGTATAGCTTTTTGTAGTTTTTTAAAGTGCATACCATATTCAAACATATTAGTTCCAAATGCTATGTAACTTGTCTGTTTCTCTTTTCTGTGCATTTTAACATGCTTTATATTTTTCTTTCCTTCCTTCTGTTTGTCTTTGTTTCTATATCTGTCTTTGTTCTTTTCTTTTTCTTTCTTTGATTCTTTCTCTTCCTTCCTCACTCTTTCCCATCCTTCCTCTGCCTCTCCTGTCTGTCTCTTTCAACTATTGATAGTAAACTACTACTACATAATTCTAATCCCCAAAAACAGACTCCTCCCTTGCTACAAGTTATCATAATCATGCAGAATATATCTGAATACTGGTCATGTTCTGTGTCTCTAGTCCCTCACCTTTCTGCATTAGAAGTCATTCTTTATACTCAGTCTTCTAGAGTTGTAGTTGGTCACTGAAGTGATCAGAGTTCTTAAGTCTTTGAAAGTTATCTTTACAATGTTGTAGTCAATATTCTTCTGGCTCTGCTTTCTATTCTCTATTTCAATTCACATAAGTTGTCCTAGATTTCTCTGAATGTACTTTTTGTATTTTTTATGTTCAAAAATATATTATTACATTCATATATGAAGTGCAGACTGGTGAGTCAGGGGATGTGTATTTGAACCCCAGCTTTGCTAGTTATTACGTGTGACCTTCAACAAGTAGCTACACCTTCTGAGCCAGTTTCCTTATCTGTAAAAAGAGAGGATTAAATTAGATAGCTTCTAAAGTACTACAGTTCAGCTTTAGATCTTTGATCAAACCCTATCAGAGAATGACTGAGAATGAGGCTGATAGTGGTATCTGGGGTGAACTATGCTCACTTCTCTAGGGAGCCTACCAAGGCAGCATTATTTTTTCTAACTTCTAGATAAAATAAACTTCCAAACTGGTTTAAAATTCGCATACAATTATTTTGTGTTCCTAGGATCTGTTCTTGAATGATACCTAATTGGTCCATTTAAGGGATTTTCTAGTTGCTTGTCCAGAAATACGCATTAAAAATGCTGAAAGCAGTCTTTCTAATTTTTATTGTTTAGAACATATTTTCTTAGTGTATCTTTCCAAAAGATTGTCTTTTTTAGAAATTTATATAATATTTTACCTTTTACCTGGAAACTTCAAGTAAGTCACCAGCAGGAAACTGAATAGGGTTCAAGAAGATGCTGAGTCCTGAGGTAAATGTATACTATGGATCCCCATTTTACTGCTAATTTCTTTCTATCCTCAAACATGCATATAAAACATATATATCTCAGTTTTATAGATATCAAAGAGGAAAATAACAATGTTGGAATAAAATTCATCTATAAAGAACATTTTATATAGATGATATTAAATTGAATGAAAATGAACGGTCTAACAAGGTCTGGGTCTCTGGGAAATCGTTTTTTGTAAGGTATTATGTTCATATTACTTACTCACACCTTTCTTGATTTTTTAGTCCAGTGATTTTTATACTTTTTATTTAAAATTTCTGAGACATTGTGATTCATACTAATGATTATTTTTTCAACACCTCTGTCCCCAGTGGCCACAAAATGCTACTGAACAAGATCCAAACACGATTGTGCATTTGATTATTCTCATGTTAGTTTAAACTAAAATATGTTGATGGGGAGAATAACATATTTATTCTGAATTCTAGGACAGTGTGTCTGTTTGTCACATACTTCACTCAATTACCATGTACGTTGTTGAGCACCTTTCCTTTTCTATACTGACCTATTTTCTCTAGGCAAACCTGCCAACTTGGGAAGAATTTTTGAAGTGATGCCTAAGTACATGGTTGTTTTATGGTCATTACTTGACCTGGATTGGGGTGGGAACTTTCTCCAGCCACATACAATCATGGACTAACTTCCCTAGCCATTCTCCCTTGACTAACCATATTCTTCCTTTAAGATGAAGGCCAGTGGGTAAAGTTTCAACTTGCTCTTTTGTTGCACTTGGGTCAAGAAAGGGAAGGAAAAAAGAGGCCAGGCCTGGGCAAAGGGACAAGTTTAGGAAGGATGCAGATGTCTCTAATTGTCTGATGTGGCAATTTTTGATAACAAAATTTAAGAATAGAAAGGGACATCATGACTGTTTAGTACAACTTGTACTTGATAAAGAATTATTTCTATACATTATTTCAGTTATAATCTGATCAGACCAAAGCTAGCATGCCGTAGAATTGACACCAGGCAGGAAAATGTAAACTCTTTGAGGGCAGACTATTTTTGAGATCTTTGTATCACTAGAGACTAGTAACTAGTAAGCACTCCATAAATGCTTAGTGATTTAATGTTGTGAAATCCAGGGGTAAGAATTAAAAAACCAGTCCCCCCACTTTAGTACCTTACCTAGATGAGAACATGTATCGATTAATAGAAACTTAGAAGCCTTAGACTGTACATTGGAACTAAAATCTGGAATCCTCTCTGGATAGAACAATGAAGCTTGGCCACAACCCATTCCCGGTGAGTTGAGAAAGGATTCCATTGAATTATATGTCCCTTCAACAAGTGTCCATGACACTTTGAAGTACTTGAACATGAGAATATGGGGATGTTTTCAGTAACATAGAGGTGATTTATCTTCTGCCTCCACATCAACACATGGTTTTGCAAAGAGCCTTCCTTTCAATGACTACTTTGTGTTTGTTTGCTTGTTTTAATTAAACTGATTCTCTCCTTCAGAAACAAAACAACTGTCCATGACACTGCTCTCATAAAGGGAAACTGCATAGATATACATGACAGCTCTCTCTTAGGAAGACATTAAGCCTAGCATAGAAAAGATCAGCCACACTCATTTTGATCCACTTCAGAAATCAGTTTCCTACCTGGATTATAAACTTGGGTTTGAAACAACACTAGCCCATCCACTTTCTGAAATTTGAATTTATCAGGGTTGCCTACTATTGTTACAAAATTTTCTTTTAAAAAGGAGGTTAGGGCCTACATGCCTTGAGCATGCGCCTTGTAAATTATAATAAACTCCCTTTTGCCTCATTTTCCTGAGCTTTCCTGACTTATTATGATGAAGCCCTAACCAAGATTTTTCTTCCAACATTTTTTCTAGAAACTGTAGTAAGCATGGAGGTCTTACTCATCCTCCTGGGAAGGAAATGTCTGCCAGGCCTTTCTTCCCACTCCCCTTTAACTGGAGGAAGACTTTGAAAGTTTCAAATGGTTTGGAATGTTTTGGACTTCTTATCTTCCCATCAGTGTTCAAGTGATGTGGCCAGATCAGTTGGTGGAAATGTCTCTATCAGGAGCCAAGGATATATTAGAATCATGTATGTCTAAGGAGACTGGTAAAGGGCTGAGGAAAACCCTTGAGCACCCTAGGAATGGGAGAGAAGGACTTACAGCAAACACGAGCTGTGATTTGCCTCTTTGCCTCATATGATCTCTAAGCCTGAGGCCAATTTTCCCTGAACTGTCTATGTACTTGTCAGAAAGCCTATTACACACATTTGATAGGCTCCTTTGTATCAGCTGTTCTTCTTGGACCATCTTAGAAAATACCTTTTTCAAAAAGCTACTTAAGGCTGGATGACTAAATGAATGGTTTTAAAGAATTACCCTTGATCCTTCAGGGATACACCCTTGTACCTACTTCTGGGAATTTGACTCAGTAAGTGCTAGAATTAAGATCAAAGATCTTCTGCATTTACATGCGATACATAATCCTCTCTTAACCTAGCCTGGAATAATATGAGTTTTTCGCTGTAGGACATTAGTCATGGTGAGCTTTCCTTTCTTCCTTTCTTCCTCCCTTCCTCCTTTCTCTTTTCCTTCCTCCCTCCCCTCCTTTCTTCCTTCCTTATTTCCTTCCTTCCATCCTCCCTTCTGTCCTTCCTACCTCCTCCCTTCTACCTTCTTTTCCTTTCTTCCTTCCTTCCCTTCTACCTTCTTTCCTTCCCTCCTTCCTTTCTTCCTTTCCTCCTTTTCTTCCTTCCTTCCTTCCTCCCTTTCTTGAAATTCTCACTTAGGTAAGTCATTCTGCCAAAGTAAATCCATCACCATCCTGCCATCAATAATCTTAAAGAATAGCCTAGAGCACACACACTTGCCTAGGACCACATAGTTTTCATTATGATCACATGAATATAATGAAATATTTTGTCAAATAATAAGCTGAAATCTTGAGTATTCTATATCTACAACATTCCTCTGATCTATCATTGAATTTCTGTGTTTCTGTCTTCTATATAAGACTTTAAAAACTCTAAAGTGAATGATGACTTCCCTTTGGATCCATGTCAGTCTCTTCTGCTCTTCCTAATTTGAATCATTTTGGCTCGGGCCCTCATAGTTTCTTCATGATAAATTCCCATTTTTCTTGGGCCAGTTCACTCAGTAGGATATATTAAACCGTTAGATCCAACCTATCATTTCTCTGAATACTTTGAAGTTGGCACTTCCCAAACCTAGAGAGCATGACAGATTGTCTTCTCAGTCTCTCTGATGAACTCAACGAACTCAAGAAGATACCTCCCTCAAAGGTTCCTTTAATTTCTACTTAAGTAATTTGTTCTTTTCTGTTGGTCAGAATCATACCCAAAATATGACTTTCTCTTATTATTTACCTTTTAAAGTATGAAATTGTCATTAAGGCACATTATGAATTTTTCAGCTCCTCTGCTTTTCGTAGAGAGCCCTAATAAATGTCCAAATAGTTGAAGTCTCCAATCACTTCAATAAACTAATTCCACAAATGTGTTTTAGATCAAATGAATCATCTCCTGGCATAAGCTATTCAGTTTGTACTCATTCATTTGAATGACGGTCTGTGTCTCATTGTAGACTGTGGTTAGAATTATTTTTGATGGATGAGCCAGTTACTTTAAGTTACAAATTTACTTGTTCAGTAGTTGAAGATTCGTAATTCTTTTGGGGTGACCATTCTTCCAAGACAGATTTCAACTATCTTATGCCCTCAACTATCTCATCCTTCAAAAGTTGCTGTGACCAAAAAAAGTCATCAATTAGTGGCCAGTCTTCTGGTGGGGAATCTTTCAGAAACCTACCTAGCAGGCTAGTCTTCTGATGAGGGACATGACCTATACAGTCTTACAGCTTGATACAACCTGCTTACCCTGAAACAGCCTTCAGGGGCCAAGAGTGGCATCCAACACACAATAAGACACCTGAATAGAACTTTAATAAAAAAAATAGAGGGGAGAGGAGACAGAGATCCTGAGCTTGATTCACAGCTCTAATGTGTATCACAGAGGTGACAAGTCACTCCCAGGGTCTGTATATATACATTGGTAAAGTGAGGAGTTGAACTAGATGGCTTCTGACGCCCCTTCAAGCTTCAGATCTATGATCCTAAATTATTAGCATCCTAAACAGAAATTTAAATATCTGAATCTGGTCAGTAGGCATATTATCTGACTTTCACATTAGTAATTTTTTAAATGATGCAGAAAATAAATATTTTAAATAATTAAATTTAAATACCTAATTTACATAATAATTATAAATATTTTTAAAAATAATTTGTTTAACATGGAAAGAAACTGATGAATTTAAAAAGGCATAATTTGGTGAAATGTATCTCCCTACTAATAATTTATGTGGCCCACCCATATATTTTATTACTCTACTTTTTTGGTCTTTTCAGTACATAAAATGTCATACGTTAAACTCCTTTATCTTTTTACTTGCCAAATTGCTTAAGGGATTCTGGCATTAGGAAGAAACTGTGCTGTGGAATTTCCTGTTTATTCTGGCAATATCATTATGAGGGTAAATCCCAAAGTAATCTTTCTGTGATAAACTATGTCTTAATTTTTTTTTGTTAATCTTGATGAATCTTCACTTCTTAGGGAAAGACTTGTATTGCTAGATGTTAGCTTCCCTAAGCCTTATGCAAGACAACTCAAAAAGCTGGAGAAAGAGTGCTCTCTCATAATGTGTACTTGTTAGTTCTGCAATGTGTGGGTAGGGTGGTAGGGAGCTAAAGGCATTGCTCCAGCAGTCATGATCCTCCCAGTTTAAGTCCTGCCTTTTCTACTTGTATCTGTGTGATTTGGGGTCATTTATGGCCTTTTGGAGGTGCAATTTTCTTTATCTGTAAAATGGAAATCATAATATCTGTTCTTCCTTCCATAACAGGCTGTTGTATCAGAAGAGATGACCAAAGTAGAGAGAAAGTTCAATATAAATTGTAAAAGTATTACACATAAACTATTATATCTTTAATGCTTTTGCCCCTTTTCTATCCTTCTAATGTTGTTTTTAAATAGTATATTTTGTTGACGTTTTGTCTTTACATCACAGTAATTTCCACCCTCTATCAGAATGAATACTTGTTAAAAATAGTTAAGCAAAAACATTTGATATAGTGACAATATCTGACAATGTATAAAATATTATGTCCTAGTGGTCCTCAGCCTCTCTGTCTAAACAGGGGATATAGCTTTCATTATCTGTTTATTTGTTTGTTTCTAATCTCCCAGAACTTGTCTTTTTGTTTACTCAGAGTTTCAAATCCAGCATAAGACATTTACTATGTGCTCTTGGGCAAGTCACTTGATACTTTGGCTTCCTCATCTGTAAAATTGGGATAGTGATAGCACCAACCTCCCACAGTTGTTTCAAGGATAAAATGAGAGAACATGTGTAAGCACTTTACAAACCTCAAAGTGCCATGTAAATACTAGCTGTTGTTATGGTTTTTATGATTATTATTAGTGATCTTTTTTATTTTTGTCATCATTTTACACATTTTGTTTCTGCTTATATTGCTCTGCATCAGTTACTGTAAATCTCCTGTTTCTCTTAATGGTTTTGTCATTCTTTGCTGTAAGGTAATGGTCTATTTCTTGTGTCACAGTTTTTTTTTTTAAATCCAATTGATGCATGCCCACTTTGTTACCAACCTTTTGAAAACACAAAAATATTTCTATAAATATTTTTATTCATTTTGGACATTGTTTTTGTTTTTCATGTCATTTTGGTTTATGCCTAGTAGTTATTCTTGCATAATTCCAAATTGCTGTTTTCACCCCTTCACACCTCCGCTGGTAATGTATCCGTTGATGCATCTTCTTACATTCCTTTCAGTACTGGTTGTTTCCATCTTTTTTTAATCTTTCCCAATTCAAATAGTATGAAATGAAACCAGATGGTTGTTTGAATTTGCATTGTTCTTACTGTTAGTGTTCTGTTTTTGCATGATCAATTATATCTTATAATTCAGCTTTTTAACATTCAACAAACATTTATCAAATGTCTACTGTATGCCAAGCACTGTACTAGATAGTGGTGATATAAAGACAAAGAATGAACTAGTCCCTATTCTCAAGAAAATTACATTATATTAGGGGAAAACAGTGATCATATATCCCTGTTTCTCTGGGACACTGCCTTTTTCCTAGGGAAATAAGGTCTGGTGGGCTTGGGATGCAACTGTGAATTTCGCCATTCCTAAAAATTAGTCCTCCTCATTTTCCTCTTCATCTACTTCCTATTTGGATTCTAGTTGTCATTCACCAGTTAGTTAATTCAAGATGAATTTTTTTCTTCATTCATTAAAGTATTTATTGAACACATACTATGCTAGGTTATGCAGGGTATTTAAAAGATCAACACAAAAACAGTTCCTGCTTCCAAGAACCTTGCAGTATTACATATTTTCATCACCATTCGCCAGTCATGAGACTTAATATCTCAAGCCAAATTTATCTTCTTCATTATGATCTTTAGTTTATTGTGCTGATAACATACATCCTGTATATTTATCTGACGTCATTACTGACTTTTTTCTTGGATATTATCATCTATGAATTATTGGTTATCGCCACTAATATTCTTATTCTATCATTCCTGTCAATCTCTTTGATTTCTGACTTCTTAGATATATGTAAATAATTGTCTCATTGCTTCTTTGTTTTAAATTTAAAGCCATCTAAATCAAATTTGATTGTCTTCATAGTATGAAAATCCGTTTTTCTTTCCCAGATATTTTCCTTTTAACTTTTTGTTTTTCCCCAAAATATTTCTTCCTCCACTGAAGCCCCTTTTAATTGTCAACAGTGATGTTGTCACCTGTCACCTTTAAAGCTTTAGTTGTTTGCCAAGGATTTCATAATCCCTAGCAACACTGGCAATACCATTTGTCTCCATATGAATGACCAGTTTTGTGTAGTTATTGATCAGTTTCAACAGATCTTAGATTGTTCTCCATCATACCATGGATATACACCCTAAGAAGAGAGCAAATCTATTTTTGTTATTTGTCTCCCATTTAATTTCCGTACATAGTCTCTTTCACATACCACAGCAGGAAGTTGCCATCCACTATAATTCTTAATTATAGAATTTCAGAGTTGAGAGGGACCTCAGTGGCTATGTAATCCAACCCATAACTACAAATGAATCCTTCCTTTCTCATACCTGACCTAACCCTAAATGTGCTTGAGTAGCACTCAAGCCTACTTTTCTTGATGACTTCCAATGAAATGAAAGCAGTGCCTTCTAAGGTCAGCCAGTTCTACTTTAGAATAGCTCGGATTGTTATGAATTTTTCCTTATATCAAGTCTAACTTTGCAATTTTACTCCTTGTTCCTAGTTAACTCCCTGAGGTCAGATAGAAAGATTGTAATCTGTCTTTCATATGATGTCCTTTCAAATAATGGAAAAGAGCTATATTGTTCCTGTAAGTATTTTCTTCTCCAAGTTAAACAGCCTCAATTCCTTCAGCTACTCTGCATGGCAGAAAATCTTGACCCTTCACTATACAGATTTCCATCATTTTGAAATTCTCTGGCTTTCCTAATGTGAATGTCTTTCCTAAAACATAGTGACTAGAACTCAACACATTATTAGAAATATGATCTGACCAGGATATTTTGTGAGACTCTGGATTCTTCAATGTCACGTTAGTAGTTTTGAATCTATATCACTCTGGTTTACACCAATCTGGTCCTACAAAATTCCCAGTTATGTCTTGGCCCAACTACTGTCTCATTATGCCCACTTATTTTGTGTTTCTGAAAGTTATTTTTAAACTCCAACACATTTTCCATTTATCACTATCAAATTTCATTGTGGTAGATTTAGCCCATTATTTTAATCCATCAGGATCTTTCAAGATTCTAATTCTGTTATTTAATATGTTAGGCATTCTTCCCACCTCTGTATTTTTGTGATCTCATAAATGTGCCATTATTACATTTAGTTAAGTCATTTATTAAAAAAAATAGCACAAGGCCAAGGACAGATCTCTGGGGTATTCCACTAGAAACCTCCTTCCTCATTAATATTGATCCATAAATGGCTACTCTTTGGGTCTGGTCATTCAACTATTTCTGGATCCATCTAATTGTATCATTATTTAGCACTTATCTATCATTTCCACAAGAATAGCATGAGATATTTTACTAAATGTTTCACTAAACTCTTAGTTAACCTGTGTCTATCATATTTTGTTGATCTACCAGTTGAATATATTTGTTTAAAAAAAAAGGAAATAAACCTAATCTGGCATGATCTGTTCCTGATGAAGCCATGTTAATTTGTATGTGTGTATGTGATCACCATCGCCATTTTCTTTTCTAAATGTTCATTGACAATTTCTTCACTAATGTACTCTAGAATCTCCCCTAGAATTGAAATCAAGTTTACTAGACTAAAATTTTCACTAGACTAAAATTTCTTTCTCCCTCTGACTTTAAGAAAAATATTACCACAATATTTGCAAATGTCCAGACCTGTGGTACCCTTCTGACTCTCCATGACCTCATGGTATCACTGACAATGGTTCAGCAATCACATTATTCAGTTTTATTATTTTCCCCTCTCACCACCCAAAAATAAAGTGTGTGTGTGTATGTATGTATATATATATATGTATATGCATATATATAACTTTATATATGCATATATATAATTTTATATATATGTATATATATAATTTTATATGTATATGTATATATATAATTTTATATAGTGAATCTTTCTTAAGAGTTGAAAGTCATAAGAAAAGTCACTCCATTTAGATTTCAGTGCTCACAGACACCTCATTTGAAATTGCTTTTCATCAATATGTTATGGGTTATTTCCTTAAGAGAATATTATTAGTTAGCAGTTTACAGCCCATGAAGCTGTCTCCCAAAGTACATTTGAACATGTTATTTTGTTAAATTATAAAGATTAATAAAATACTGTCTCTGTTCACCTATTTTCTATTTAGTTATAACTGCTGTCTGTAAATGCCTTCTGACTTTTCATGGAACATCCTTCTCACAATTCTAATTCTAATATAATTCCTGTAATATTATTATCCTCCATGACAAGTTTAATTTCTAGGGATTTTTTTGTATATTTGGCTCTTTGTGGATAGTCATATTTGTGATCTAATCAGTTTAGCAAATATTTAGTAAGTAAACTCATTCTGTCAATGTAAATTAGCAGCTATTCTACAACTTATAGTAATACTGAGTTACTTTGAGCAAAGGAAGGTTAAGTAATTTGACCATTGACACCCAGCCAATATGTATCATAAGAATGAATTGACCATTGGCAGGACCCAGATATTGCTAGCTCCAGGGCCAGCTCTGTATCAGATATGCCATACCAACCCTCTCCACATTGTATGCATTTCTGTACATACATGTACAAATATATAGTTCACATATGTACATATATATTACATGTATACATATGATGTGACCGTGGATAGTGTGCTGGGCTTGGAGTCAGGAAGACTCATCTTCCTGACTTCAAATCTGGCCTCAGACACTTAATAATTACTATGTGACCCTGGGCAAGTCACATGACCTTGTTTGCCTCAGTTTCCTCATCTGTAAAATGAGGTAGAGAAGGAAATTGCAAACCACTCTAGTATATTTACCAAGAAAACTCCAAATGTCACAAAGAATTCAACACAACTGAAACAACTGAACAACAGCAACAACATACATATGTATACATGATACACATATACACACATTGTATTATGTATAATCCTATACCACATGTATGTGTATGTGCATATATAAATATGTGTATGTGTGTGTGTATATGCACACACACATACATACCTATCTACATATATGGAAGATATACTTATATATGTATATATGCATTGTAGAGTGTGACTGCTGTGACCCTCTTCAAAATTTAATAAGGATGCAGAAACCCTGTCATGTTCGGGGATTCAATTGATAGGGTTTTCAAACTTTAAATTTATTTTGCCTCAAGCATTTTTCCCTTATTTTTTCCCCCAGCTAGGTGCATTTTGAAGGAAATTTAACTTGAGAAGCATGTTTCTAAAGCTGAACCACAGACTATGCTATATAAGTAATAATGATTGTTAGCTTATTGTTTTCCTGTTCTGGAAGATAACTTACCGAGCAAACTAGCTACAAGTTGGAATACTTAGACTACTGTTTTTGCCAGGATCTTATTTGCAACAAATGCCTTTGAAAATTAAAATAGAGCTTATGGAACAGTATAGAAAAATGCTCCAAATCATTCAAGGCCATGCAATCTTTTCAGCCACTCAATAAAATTCTGGCACAAAGGACTATAATAACAATGAAGAGCTCATAATGCATTTCAGCTTGAAGAATTTTTATCACTACCAGCCCAAAAGTCTTTAAAATGAGTTTTGCTCCTTATAAATAAAACTCAACACTATCACTATACACTGTACAAGTTTGAAGGGAGTGTTTGGAATTGGTCCAAATTTTGGGTAAGATGTACTGTCTCACTATTAAAAATCACAATGTCAGTGTTTTCTTCTGACTGTGATGTTGGGCAAACTGAAGGCACAATAGAAATCAGTAAAAGGAATTAGAAATGCATGAAAATAAGCATATGGAATTAAAAAAAACCTTAATACTTATAAGAAAAGAAAAACTATTACATTATTTTTGTCCCCATATTGATTAACTTTCTTTTATACATACATTACAAAGTGAAAAAACTTCAAATCAACATACTTGTATAAAAATGTTTGTAAAGCATATAGAAATTAATTAATTATCCTTCTCATGAGTCTCATGTATGTTTATTGCAGCATAATGTAATAATACGTCCCCTTTATTTTTATGCAATTTGGGAACCAAAAATAATTAAATTTAAAATCCTTTGACAAAATTTCTTCAAATAAATAAGTTCTTATTTTGACACCCAGGACCCAAAATAAATAAAGCAAGGACCATAACAAATTTAAACAAAGTGGATTTTTATTTTTGCTTTTCACATGGTTTTTATGAGTCTAAGAGTTTGTGGGGAGAACTGAATTGTTTACTTTAAATAAATTAGTTTCTTTAGTCTTGTGAAAAGCTATAGAAAGAAGAGTACATGAATAGGAAAGCAAGGCAATATATAAAATTTGTAAATCATATTCCAATGATACTTTCATAAGACAAAAGCAAATTTTGCTGATTGATGATTTTAAATACATTTCGTAATATTCCCCATTCAGGCATTTATTTTTGCATTTTTAAGGAATAACACATAGATTAAAATATTTGTACCTATGTTGGGCCAAACAGAAATCCAAACAAACAAAAAATCATATTCTTTCTTTTATATTCTTTTCTCTATTAGTTATTTTACACTTAAATTTTTGGAAAGGAATGAAATCGAGACAACTTTATAAAAGTCATAGAAGAACTTAATCTTTTTAATTCCTCATCTGTTTTCCATTGACCAATGGTGATTGAAAATTGAACAACAAATTGAACTAACATTCAGTGCCAACTGCTTCCAAGGTACCATGCTAGGCATTTGAGACACACAGTGCAACTGTCACATAAATATTTTCATCAGAACCATTATTAAAGCCCTAATCCCACAGTATCAGTAAATTATTGGCATCAACATACCTCCCCCTACCCCTGCAAATTTGAGCTTCATAGAATGAGTATATCATAAGAGTGGGCATTTGTGAATTGGAGAATTCTTTCTTTTTTTATGAGTTTGAATTTCTTCTTTGAAGAACTATTCATTTGGTTTTTGATATAGTCTATTTTTATTAGTTGCATTTTTGATATCAGAATCTTATTGGGGATATTTTAAATACATATACATATGTATATATATATATGTATATATATATATATATATATTAGCTAGAGAAGTACTTACCTTTTTATCTTGTTTCGTTAATGTTGGTCATGCAAAAGCTGTTTATCTTTATATAACCAAATTATGTTATTTGGAAAGGACTGCCTTTATTCCTTATTTACTAAAAAGATATTTTAGTTATTTTGAATGCTACTTCCTTTCCTGTAATTTGCTTATGGGTTCTGTTATTACTGCGTAGAAATGATGTTGATTTTTTTGGTTTATTTTGTATTCTGCTATTTTAATGAATCTATAGTATTAATTACTTTGTGAATTCTCTAGACTTTTCTAAGTTAATCATTATACATTGAAAACCCTTACCTATTTTTATGCCTTTAGTTTTTTTTTCAATTGCCTTATTGTTTTGCTAGCATTTCAAAAACACCGTCAAGTAACAGTGGGTAAAGGGTGAATCCTTGCTTTGCTCCTATATTTATTGATAATGCTTCTATATTCCCCTATTGCATGTAATACTAGCCTTTTGTTTTAGGTAATTTTGTTGTCATTGTTACAGAATATATTGTTTCAGTCATGTGAAATTTTTTATGACCCCATTTGGGATTTTCTTGGCAAAGATACTGGAGTGGTTTGCCATTTCCTTCTCCAGATCATTTTACCAATGAGAAAACTAAGGCAAACAGGGTTAAGTGACATGCCCAAGGTCACATGGCTAGTAAGTGTCTGAGGTCATATTTGAACTTAGGTCTTCCTGATCCCAGGCCTGGTGCTCTGTCCACTGCAACACTTAGCTGCCTGTTAGATCATTTTAGAATATTAAAGAGCTCATATATATATATATATATATATATATATATATATATATATATGTGTGTGTGTGTGTGTGTGTCTGTGTCTGTGTGTGTGTGTGTCTGTGTGTCTGTGTTCACATAGACACACACAGACACACATACCTATATATATATATATATATATATATATATATATATATATATATATATATATATATCTACACACACACACACACACACACACCTATGCTTCATAGAAGTTCCCTCCCCCCAATAAATGAATGAGAGATAAACTCTGTTAATAGCCTTCTGTTGATGTAATTATGTAGTTTGGGATGCCTTTGTTTTTAATATGTTTACTTATATCAGTACTTTCTCAAGGTTAAAACAGTCTTGCTTGCACCCCTGGAATAAAGCCAAGTTGGTCATAGTAAATGGATTTTTGAAGTAACTTGTTATATCTTTATCATGATTTTATTTATAATATTTTAATCAAGACTTATTAGTTATTTTAGTCTCTAATCAATGTTGAAGGTGCTACAGAAAGTCAGGCACTCTGATACACTATTAGTGTGATTATGAATAGTTTTGATCATTCTGCATATCAATTTGGCATTATGTTAAGAATGTGAATAAAATGGCCAGAAGGTCTGACCCAGAGCCCCTATAAACACCAAAAAGTTTATAGTAACACTTTTTGTTATAGCCTAGGAACTGGAAACAAAGTAGATACTCACAGATTGAGAAATGGATGAAAAAGTTGGAGTAGAAGAATATAATGGTACGCAAAATAATGAATGTGAGAAATACAGAGAAATTTGATATGACTTATATGAACTGAAGCAGAGTGAAATAAGCCAAGAAAACCACATACAGTGAAAATGTGACAAAGCAAATGGAAAGAATGACATTAATAAAACAATAAAAAAGTGAATGTTTTGAAATTATATTGATCAAATGTGGACTCAAAGAAAAGATAGGAGAAGGCATTTTTCCCAGAACATTTATATAACATTAGACATTTCTAATGCTTTGGTTAAATTTTACTGAGCTATTTTTCCTCTTCCTTCTTAATTCTTTCTTATCAGGTGTTGCTCCCTGGGAAGGTGAAGGAGAGGGATATATTGGAGAATGTAGATAATATTAAAACAAAGACTGTCAATATAAATACATATAGGTATATAATTATTTTAATACTAATAATATAGATGATGGACCATGTCAATAAAATGAAAGTTAATTGAGATAAATATCTTAGACCCCACGGGTTAAAAAAATTAAAAACCTATTTGAGTGCTTCAGCATAGGATAGGAAGCAACATGATTGAAAACTATTTCAACGAAAAAGACCTGGGGTTTTTAGCGGACTTCAAATTCAATATTAATCTATTAATAGCAGCTCTAGTATAATTAAAAATGTATTTGCTGTCAGTGAGTTTGGATCTTATTATTAACTGCTAACCTATATGACGCTAGTATAAAATTCACTTGACTTCACAATGTCTTCCATTTGTAAAATGAAAAAGTTGGATAAGATGATGTTTCTATAACCCCCACATTTGCAATCTTATCCTCCCATGAAAAGCATGGTCTAGCAGTCAAATAATCTGATGAGGTTTTAGAAGCATTAACAGAACTGTAGTGTGTGGAATGAGGGAGTATATTTTGTCCTGAACACAAATTTTTATGGAGAATTATGTCTCCTTAAGCTGCCAAGAACACTGACAATCTGAAATACACTCTTGTGAGGGACTCTGAGAGAGGGAGAAGCAGATAGTGAAGGGATGTAACGCCATGTCATGTGGTGATCCTTTAATATGCTGATGCCTGGAGAAGGCAAGACTCAGGGTGGGCATCGCAGCTCTGCACATATTTGAACTCAGGGCCTCCTGACTCCAGGGCTGGTGCTCTACTCACTGTGCCACCTAGCTGCTCCACCCAGCACGTTTGAAGGCTGTAATCATGTGGGTGAAGGACAGCTCACTCTACTCAACTGCAAATGTCTGAACTAAGAATGATGTATGGAAGTTACAGAGGAGATGATAACAGCTTAATATGAAGAAAAACATAGAATGTGTAGGAATGGAATAAAGTACCAGGAGCAATTGTGAATTACCTTCTATTGGGAATAGTTCAGCAAAGACTAAATAATCATGTGCCAGAGATGTTGTAGAAGAGAGTCTCCATTTAGGTGAAATTTAGTCTAAACCTCAGAGGCCCCTTCTAACTCAGATAGTCTCTGATTCTGTGAGTTAGTACTCAGACTCATTGCAAAACTTATCATAAGAACTCTCCGATGGATTAAAATAAATTTTTCCTTAATCTAGATGAATCTAGTTTGACCCTTTCTCTAATAATTACTTTATCCCTCCATCCCTGAAGTATGTTTATTTATGAGCTTAAATCTGGGAAAGTTTTCAGTGTTGTAAAATAAGTCATAATAGTTACAGAAACCAAGTGAGGAAAATTGCATTTAAAATGATGAATACATACCAAATGCCCATTTGGCAAGTGTGTTGCTTTGTGGGAATACTTCAGTGAAGTAAAGGAAGAAAGTTGAATGAACTGACTCTGGGCTACTTTCATTTCATGTTGAAACCACAAAACAACCAGATCCACCCTCAGAAATACATTGGTTCTGCCTGCGCAGACTATTTCAAAGACTTTTAGGAGAAAAAAAATTTCATAACAATATATAATCAAAATTTAATGTCAATCTGTTATTCTCCTATAATTTCTTTTTCTTTTTAATACCAAGGTGGAAATTTAGATCTTGAGAAAATTATTTTGAGAATGAGGGATTTATTTTGTTTTTTTTTCCCCAGTCTTAAAAATACTAGCTATATGTGCATGTCTTGCTTCTTTCGCAGATTGATAATAGGTGAAAATAAGAGATGAAGCAGTTGTGAAAATGTTTAGCTTCCATTTTAACCATTATTTTCATAATAACTTCTGAGATTCTTCTTTCTTTTGTACACTTTCTGTTTCATGTGCACTTTCATTATTGTCTTCAATTGATTTACCCCCCTACCCCAAATGTCGCAGTAGGATTAACTATGCTAATCCAAGAAATTTGCATCTCATTTGAAAGCATAATATTTTTCATTAGAGAAGTCGTAGCAACAATCTGCTAGCAACTGCTGTGGGGGTGTAAGACCAACAACAACCAGCACACAGAGGGCTGCCAACACAGGTTCTTGAATCTGCTTTTCTAAGGAAAGCAATTTAAGGGGTTAAAAATCTCAGTTTAATCAAACATACATATATCATTCACTTAGTTCAGGGGGAAAAGATCAGCCCCCTGAACTTCAGAGCAAATGTGAACAGAAACTACAAACATCAACAGACAGGCCTTGTCTGATCAAATCACAATACATAGTTACCAGAGAAGCACCAATATCTGTCTTGGTTATCAAAGCCGAGGGCAGTTACACAACTTGTCCAGGGCCTCAACACTCCTTCTATGAGTGAGCCCCAAAAGTCAAACACCAAGCTCCGCTCAATTATATTCTGTTCGGAGCCCCAAGGGCTCTGACCTCACCCAGGCTGGATATGCGAAAGTTCCCCATCCTCAGTATCACATCATATATAAGTCAATGACTCCTGATTGCCCCAGTGCTGAGAAATAGCTGAGAAATATTCCAAAACAAAGAAAGCAAAAGGTTTCCCACCAATTCAATAAAAGGGGAGACTTGATAGTCTTAGGATCTAAAAAGGGAAGAACAAGGAAAAGTCTGATTGCCTTAACAGAAGTATAATTCTAGAACTGTTGTTGCCACAATGGGATTGCATGTTATTTTCATTGGAGGAATTGTTACTTCCTTGTAGATTATGCCAATGATGTAAAAAGAAAAAGAAAGAATAAAATGGAAGAAAAAAGTATATAAAACAATTGAGAGAAAATCCCCAATGAGATGGTGTTTTGGTGAAGATGTGAACTGAACCTGAGGCAGTATAGTGGGGTAGTTAGAAAGCTGACCTGAAATCAGGAAGATCTAGGTTCAGATATTACTTCTATCACATACTGGCTATATGACCCTCCCCAAATTATTTAATTCTCAGTGCCCAAGGGAACTCACTAGCTAAGTAGTAGAATATGTGCCAACCTACACCATCAGAGTGAGTTATCTCACAGAGTCTCTAATTCAAGAAACCAAAAGTACGGTCTCCCCCACTCCCACAACAAAACACAGAAAAAATTAAGTTCACATAAACAAATATAAAATTTTCTTAATACTAGTATTATTCAATCCCCTTGTACTGGTAGAAAAAAAGATATAATTAATAATAGAGAATCAGTGACAAGTTTGTGTAAAAAAACTTTCATCTGACAACACATCTTCTCTAGTTCTTAAAAGTGATTTGTAACTTTGAAAAACATAGACTCAAGATGGTTATTCAAATTTGTGCAGTAATGGAAAATACATATAAGCTCTGATCTTAAAAAAGACAAAATAAAACAAAAAAAAAACATTACAGGCTGGTAGGTGGGTTGGTAAGTATGTAGCCTATCTTAAGTTTCTACTCCATGATCATAGAGTGAAATATTTTCTCAGACCATTATTACATTTTTTTTCAAATAGAACTTGAATTAATTGTGCAATTTGTTTACTATTTTTATTCATAAAGGAAAGAAGCTTGTGTAACATTAGGATAAAGGTAGGCATGGCATTGTGCTGATTTCTATCCTATTTTGCAGAAAAAAAAATCAACAAGTGGGTCTGTCACAAAATATGATGTCCAAGCAACAAAATTGAAACCAAAGACTATGCAGCTATATGCCAAGAAAAGAAGCCATATTTAGAAAATAATCAAGCATCACTAAAAGTACGCATACGGAAAATGCTTTTTTGAGATGACTATACACATTAAAAAGGCATTTTCAGGATATGATCATTCATAGACTAGGAACTCAAATTGGCTACTTTTCCACCTGAAAATCCATTAAAGGACATCTGAAAAAAATATTTATTTTGACTTCATGGTTTCAGTGATGGATTAATAAATGTCTAATTATGGGAAATGTTATAACGATAACTATGCTTTGGTTTTAATTTTATTGTTCAGTCATCATGAACCCATTTTGAGTTGAACTGAATGATGATTGTTTTTTATAGACTTAAATTTTCAAACTAACATGATACAAACCAGCCCACCATCATGAGCGTGATGGAGTTTAGACTTTTGGCGTCTCAAGCACCACTCAAACCCAGACCTCATCAAGCGGACTGAAATTGGCATTACTGATCTGTTTCTTTGCTGCATGAATAATGATATTAAACGAATTCTGTGATTGATTCGAGTTCCATTAGAAACACAGAATGGTGGCCTTAGGAAAAAGTAAGAAAGCTAGAAAACAAATGATCCTAAAAGGGGATTGTTAATGACGTGAAAAAAGAAGAGAAGTTTTAATTTAAAGGAACATATAATTCAAAAATAAAAGCGGCTACTACTTTACTATATATGTATGTCCCACTGAGAAAATAAAAATATCTTTTGGTCACTTATAAAGGAAATACTGAATCCTTTTTAGTTGTTCCTTGATTTTTTCCACTCCTTAAACTGCAGTGATACCTCAGAGACTCATTAGAAATTCCCTAAACTTAAAGTAGAGGGATCTATTAAAAACAAAACAAACCATTTCCTCTAGGATTTGAAATTTAAAGTATTGACATCCTGTTTTGAAAGACGGGCCCTTTTTTGCATATAGAATAATAGAAGCTATAAGGCAAGTAGTAATGATTTTTTCCTAAGTCCGCAGCAAAGATTAGAAATGTCACATCTATAATTCTAATACAAAAATGAGAGGCAGAGACCTCACTCCTGCCCCAATCATGTTATGTGAAAAAAATTGGTTTTACCTAACTTTTTTACTTTTCCCTTGTTAATATTTTCCCTTTGTTATTCCATTAGGGAAGTAAATGGTTCAGGTTACACTAATATAAGAGGGAAAATCTGTTTTCTTTCCAGGTAACTGGACAAACGAGCTTTTTAAAACTACTTTTGTGGATGTGTCTCCAGAACTCGACTGGAGTTCAAATGTTGTGACTCCTAGGTTTATCTATACAGGCAGTGCTTCTGGAATGATCTCTGTGAAATAAATGTATCTAGTTAATTCCGCTTGCCATGGTGTGCATTAGAGACTATTTCTGTCTTAGAAATAGGGGAGAAAATCATCTACATCAGTGGTTTTTAACCTGGGGTCTATAGATCCCCAGTTGGGTGAAAGAACTTGGATAAAGAAAAAAAATCTATATGTATTTTTCTATATAATTTTCTTCCTTTGTAATCCTTCATTTTTATGCATTTTAAAATATTATTCTGAGAAGGGTGTCTGTAAGCTTTACCAGAATACCTAACAAGTTCCACCACCCCCCACTTGTCTAAAGCACAACTATACCACTGTCTTATCAATTATTCCAACACCTATCTCCAATTCTCTTCCTCCTACTGCTGGCCTTTCATAACATTGTCCCCTTCTTTTCACTTAAACAGCAACCACCCTAGTTTCAGTCCCTAATAACCTCTACAACCCACAATTGATCTATCTGCCTCAAGCTTCTTCCCTTTCTAATTCATCTTCTAACAGCTGACCAAGTTATTTTCCTACAGCTTTATCTCTTGCCTCTTAATCACTTCATACTGGTGTGTTGCAATAGATTCTGGGCCTCCAATATTATGCCTTTCTCCTTTAAAAGGATAGAGAAAAAAGTCACCTTTATTTCAGTATTCTCAGAAGTCAGTATTAGTTTCCTGTTGCTTCTCCAGTGAACTCAAAATTCTTCTGCTTCAAGAGTATTAACCAGTACTTCTTCTCTTAACAAACATCACTATAATTTACTACTTCCCAATTTGTCTCCACAGATCCATAGCAGTAAAAGTATCTACTTTCCTTTAGATTTCAAGTCTTATGTCCTTCCCTTTCAGGCTTTGTATTTGCTTTGTATTCTTCTAAAAGTCCCACATTCTTCCATTGTACCTAAAGATTGATGGCGCTTCTCATACTGAAAACACCATTAAGTTACAAAGAGAATGAGGGCAACTGAGCTAAAGTCACATTAAACTCTTTTAAAAGTCTTATTATGTTCATTCATATAGAAACAAAATCTAAAGTAATTTTTTATGGTCCATGACCATTAGTAATTCAAGTCAGCATTTTTGATACCTAAAAACTAAATAATAAAAACTAAATAAAAATCAGTTTTGCATACATTTTTATAACTTATCCTGTCATATTACTGGAAGCATGGGTAGATGGTATTTTAAGAAGAGATATTTTAGACAGCATTTCTAAATTATTTACATAGTGGAGGGCACATGCCACAATTTGCAACTTGCTTTGCAGTATATTCGAATGCATATTATAACTTATTAAGGAAAGAGATAATTATGTGAATTATTTATATATGATTAATAAAATATTAATGAAAGTATTACCTAAGTGTAAAGACTGGCACACTGGAATGTTGAATTGATTGTAGAATTGCTTAAGTATGGAAATTACAATGCATGAATATATAGATAGAATAGATAGAGATAGATAAAACATTTATTAAACACTTAGGCTATGATACTATGATAAATACTGGAAATCTAGAACAAGCAACAAAGAAATCAAGGAGCATACATTCTTATGAGGGGTAGGGGTAAGCAAAGATGGCAGGGGACCACATATAAAGGGAGCAAGCTGAAAGCAGGATCTAGGCAACTAGGTGGTTCAGTGGATAGAGCACTGGACCTGGAGTCAGGAAGACCGGAGTTCAAGTCACTTAACCTCAGTTTGCCTTAATCAACTGGAAAAGAAAATAGCAAATGCCTCTAGTATCATTTCCAAAACAAAACAAAGTGAGAAAAAAAACAACATATGAAGTCACAAAGCATTGGGCACAACTGAAGAACTGACCAAAATAGGGTTGGAGAGAGAGAAACGAACCAAGCAGAAGAAGAAGGCTGCAAAGGTATCTTACTAGATTGAAAAGGCTGCGGGCTGCAAAACAATATTGGGAAGGATTAATTTATTATAGGGAAGTCCAAGGCTTCAAGTAGTTGCCTACAGTTCAATTTGCATAAAACCTTTAAAAAACTTCATAGTGTTTATAAATCATTGTTCAGTACAGATGTAGTAAACTTGCCACAAGACAGTGGATAGAGTGTTCAGCCTGGAGTTAGGAAGACTAATCTTCCTGAGTTCTAAGCTGGCCTCAAACACTCACTAGCTGGGTGACCCCGGGCAAATCATTTAACCCTGTTTGCCTCAGGTTCCTCATCTGTAAAATGAGCTGGAAAAGGAAATAGTAAAGCACTCCATTATCTTTGTGAAGAAAACTCCAAATGGGGTCACAAAGAGTCAGACATGACTGAAAAGACTGAACAACAAGTATAACCTTTTAATTAATAGGAAAACTAAAGCACCATGTGCATGTTAATTTGGAATTCAACTAAGGGCATTCATTTCTCTTAAGAGAGTTTTTAAAAGATTAAGTTTATATGAAACACAGTTTAAGAGTACATGGAAAGACAACTTTTCGTAAAAGGGGGCATGTCTAATGAATTCAACTGCTTAGACTAGCCACACATGAAAGGTGATACCTAAAACTTATGATAGTGGTGTCTTCTCTTTTTGTAGAGAGAACAATAGTTTGTTCCTAAGACATAGTGATTTTAATTTATAGCCTTAGGAAAACTATATAGTAAATTTGTTGTTCTCTTGCAAAAATAGGGAGAAATGATGAGTATCTTAGGTATTAGGATATAAGGTATAAAAATAATTTTGATAGAATTTGGAGTCCCTTTTGTTGGTTTATAGGGTCATCTATAACCACTCGATTACTTTCAAAGGTCCTCATTATAAATTTCATAAAGTTGATTGAAAAACTAAAGAAACTGGTCAGGGCATGCTTCATTCAAAAAACTTATGAAATAAATAAAATAAATATTTTGGGGGGTCATTAACAACTGGGAGGATCAAGAATAGCTCCTCTTAGGAGGTGTTCCTTGAGATGAACCTTACTTGAGATTGAAAGAGGGTAGAACATTCCAGACATGGGGGACAGGTGGTACAAAATTAAAGGCGTGTGAGATGAAATGTCAAGTACAAGAAACAGCAAGAAAGCAAGTTTGGTTAGAATGGTCCTATATTCAGAACAGGGATTGCAAATAGATTATAAATTGGGCCCAGAAATGAATAAGAGGAAAAGACTCTGGCAGATTACATTTGGGAAATTGTTCGGTGTTGTTAATTATCTTAAAATGCTCCCTAGTGCACAGACCCCCTCTTTTCAATACAAATTATTTCTCCTCTATGAGTCACAAATCATATAATGCCACAATCTCTAAGAAATTAAAGTTGTGTGTTATCCTAAATTCATTAGAGAAATGTATGACATTAGAGAAATGTGTAGTGCAGACAAACTGCTACATATTTCCAATGATGTCTTATTTTCTCTTCTTTCTTTTCTTTTTTTCTGATTTTTTTCTGTCTTTTCTTTTCTGACTCAACCTGTGATTTCATTTGTATAGGGAACTCTCAGTGAGTAAACTTCCTCTACCAATGCAGATTGGCACCGACTTACAAACATTAACAGCTCATAGTTGAGTAGGAAATCACCACCTACAATCCTTCCAGTAAGATAGAGAGCCACCAGACCTTATCATTTACCTTGTTACTAACCACTAATTTCTGTCTTGACTTACCTTCCCTGATGTTACACCTTCCAGCCTACTGGGCCCGACTACCTACCTTCCACTACCCTTCAGAAACCCAGGCATTGTCATCAGACCTGCCAGTAGCGAGCCTTAAAAACTTTTGGACATTGCTCAGCCCTCCAATATGTGTTGTCTCCTTCAATTAAAATTTAATCTCCTTGAGATCTTGGATTATCTTGGGTTTTTTTGTCTGTATTCCAAGTGCATAGCAAAGTGCTTAGTGTCCAGAGCACAGAAATACATAAAAAACAAATGGCTAGCAAAAAAGATCTAAAAGTACTAAAGGGACTTCTCTGGGTTTTCAAGAGCTATTTGCCAAAATCTCAAAAATTACTTTTATACTACTCTTGTCTGAAAGGGCTACAACTGAATCCTAAATACATTCACCTGGATTCAGCCAAAGTTGACTCAAATGGCTTCAGGTCTACACCACAGCTTCCCAGTCTTGGCTCACGTTGTGAGGGTGTGGAGGGTAGCTGACATCTGCCAAGTTCCACCAGTATCCTGACACGCAACAATTTATCAAAAGAGATTATTTGGAATGGAATGTTATAAAATTTGTTTTAAGTTTTCATTCTTCTTTTCACCACGTTGACATTGGTGGTACCTACTCTCCCCGTAGATGTGAATGACAGCATTTATATGCCTTAGTAGAGAGGCTTTATGAGTTGTGGCCAACAAAAAGTAAATAGTAATTACATTTTGTCCAACTCTCTGGTGCTGACCCTTTATGATTTGTGTTAGGTTATTTTTCAGAAAAGATTGCTGGCAGATCAATGTCGTATGCCCTTTCAGCTTAATAGACTCCACCAGAGTTTGAGATCTGCCGAGCTAGTCTTCAAAAACCTGGGGCCGTTTCCATGCCATGATGAGACAGATTAGGACTACAGGGCAAGTTTTTATCTCTCTGTGTTCTAATATATAATTTTACTTATGACAAATTTGAATCAAAAGTAAGGACTTACTAGATCAAGTCATGAATCATTTATTTTCTACATTATATTAAATACTATTATTATCTATGAATATCCCAGGATTCCTTACAAATAATTTATTCCAGTCCTGTTGTAAAGTTGCATACGAAGATGTTATCAATGAACTAGGGAATCTGGTAATAATAATGTCGCAACATTATAACAAATAGGTAGTCCTGTTGTTTTGTTCTTTTTTAATATATCAAATGTATTTCGTTGCTTACATTATAGTAGCAGATTGAAAACATCTGCTCACTTGCCACTAGTAACAGAAAATTTCAGCTCGTTCTCCTTCAGGCCCACTTGCTTCAAGGCATTTGTACCAGGACCAGAATCCAGCTGCTGACTCTTGATATGGGGCCAGATTTCTACTCTAGAGTCTTTTAAAAGGAAACAATGCCTCCTTGCCAAGGATTAGAACGGTGATAAACTCCATTTGCTTTGCTCTCCTCCTTTCCCCCTCCTCATGCCCCCCTACCTTTTCCTCCAAACTCCCTTTGCAGCTCCATCACCTGTCACAATAATTAGAAAGGACCGGACATCTAGAAACAGTGTCTCGTTATCTTGGCAAGAACCTGAACATCCTAATGGGATCATCCTGGACTACGAGGTCAAGTACTATGAAAAGGTGAGAGATAAAAGGTTAATGGCAAAGCGAAGGGGGCTGCTTTCTTAAACACCACACCCTTGCAATGAAAGCCCCTGGCATAGTGCATTACTACATTCTAGACTCAGCATGAGAGTTTATTGAAAACCTTTTACATTAGGAAAGAAAAAACATTGTTTTTTTCTTAGAATCATAGAGTGAGAAGGGATTTTGTAGATTATCTAGTCTATTTACATCATTTTACAGAACTACTGAGTTCTTCCAGTTCAATTGCCCAACACTAGGAAAGAGTCCAATTTTCTGTCCATTGCATCATATTATACTGTTGTAGTTGTCAAAATCTGGCTTACTACAGGTCTCTATCCCCACATATATACATATGTATATATTCATGCATGTATAAATACACATGAATGTATATATAATGTATACATGTATGTAGATTTGTTGTTTCAGTCATGTCCAGCTTTCATGACCCCGTTTTGGGGTTTTCTTGAATACATATACAGATACACACACATATACACATGTATACATGCATATTAAATGTATAATATGTATCTATATGTGTATAAAAGTGTATAATCTATATGTATATTAATGTACATATTTCAGAAAACTACAGAAAGTATTGTTCAATTACAAGTTGTCATGTGATCAAAATCTCTTAATGACAGAGGACAAATTTTTTTCTTACATTTATGCTTATAATGCATATTTAACATTAGAGGGGAAAGATTTTTTTTCAATTAAGAAATAAGATAAAATCAGATTATGTGTTAATATAATGGAAATAATACTGGACTTGGAGACCTACAGCCTAGTAACTGTCACCAACTAATTGAGCAAGAATTTTACCCTTTCTGAACATCACTTTCTTCACATGTTTTTTAAAAAGGCTCTGATTAGGTGATCTTTATGGCAGGATGATAGAATGGAAAGAGGCCTGTCTCTCTAATCAAGGGACCTGCCTTATAACCTTACCTTCTAATACTAATTACCTGTGACAGGTGGATAGAGCACTAGGCCTGGAGTCACAAATACTCATCTTCCTGAGTTCAAATGTGACCTCAGACACTTACTAGGTGTGTGACCCTGTACAAGTCACTTAACCCTGTTTGTCTTAGCTGCCTAATCAATAAAATAAATTGGAGAAGGAAATGGAAAACACTCTGGTATCTTTGCCAAGGAAACCCCAAATGAGGTCATGAAGAATTGGACATATCTGAAACAGCCAAGCAACTACAACAATGAGCCTGGTTAGTGGACTAAGCTCAGTTGACCTTAGTTTCTCATCTGTAAAATAGGAGAGAAGAAATAGATAAAATGGCCTCTTAGATCCTTTCACTTCTAGAGCTATGAACCTAAATGCCTCTTTCAACTCAGATTCGTTGACTTCTATGCCTATAATGGAGAATACCATTATAGAAATTTAATATGCTTGCCTAGACAAACTATGTATAGGCTTTATTCCTTTATAAAGCAATTGTGTCTTCCTGATGTAAAATTATTTTAAATATTATAGGTAAGATTGTTCAAACAACACCAAGAGTTGTCAAATGACCTCATGGTCATGTTTATCATTTGCAAGATATATTTTCCCTCTTTAATACATTATTTACACTTGTGATTTGGTGATATGATCATTAATTTGAGAATTTACAAGACTCTTCTGCTAAGTTTTAAGATATTTCAAAAAGGTTACTTGTAGCGTCATGGATAGACTGCTGAGTTTGGCATCAGAGAAATATGTGTTCATTTTCCATCTCCGACACTTACTGGCTGTGTAACTCTAGGCATATCATTTGATTTTCTTGTGCCTTAAGCCCCTCCCCTAGACTGATCTACTGAGTCATGCTGTCTGGGATTTTCTTCAACCTTCAATCTTTGATATGAACTGAACTGTTGTCCGACATTGATGAAATCATAGACCATTCCTATATTCCTTTAAGTATCATTTTGTTAGGTGATAGAGAGATGGAGAAATATATGAGAATATAAAAAGTCCAAAAATATTATCACATGCAAAATAATAGTATGTCATTTGCAAAGACCTCAGTGTGTAGTTCCAATGATTTTTCAAGTAGATTAAAGCCAAAGAATCATTGAGTAGGAAGGAATTTTAGAGATCATCTAATCCAGTATCTTCAAGCTCAGAGAGAGTAAGTTGCTTATCCAAAATCACACAGCAAATCTGTGCTGGGGCTAGAATTAGAAACCCAGTTTCTTGACTCTCAGGTCAGCACTTTTTATACTATGTCAGCTGTCAAAAATGTATTGTATTTTCTTGGTGATTTAAAAAAAACTTTCAAAGCATACACTAATTTTGTTGTTACTAAAATTGAATTTCCAAATAGGTAAATAGAGAGACAAAAGAGCATATTCAAGGAGGCAAAGCTATGATTTGCGTGGGTTCTCCTCATAAATGCAATCTAAAACATTTAAAATAAAAGTTTTATGAAATTTGACGTAAAGATATATGAAAATTGAGTTTTTAATTTTCTCTCTTGATCTTTCTGAAATGGCAAGATCATAAGCTAAATTTATTGAATAGGCTGCATAGAGATGTTTACTTTCCTGGACATTATCAAGTTTCTGGATGGTATATAGTGGGAGATACCTGAAAATGACAAATATTTGTGTCCTTAGATTTTTTTTCCAAGATTTTTTTTTCTTTTTGTTGCTGTTGTTTAGTTTGTAAAGTGGCCACAAGGTGGTCTATAACTCAGTTGTTAAGTAAATATTCATATGAAAGAATTTTCCTAGACGTTAACTCAAATGATAATTTTAACATATCACATATTGATTAAGGTGCCATATATATATGTAAAACCAATTCCTATTTTACCCAAGAAAAAGACATATAATACGATCCCCGCTCTTTTTTGATGCTACAGTATTAAAATTTGGTGTAGAATATACTCAAATTAATATAGAATTCCCACTGCAAACAGTTTCACAATTCTTTGAAGTTCCATTGTGTAGTTGCCGTTATGTTTCCAGCCTCACAGATCTTTAGGGATACTTACTGGGGTTCAAAGGACAACTTTTCTTGTTTTTCTTTCAAAAAGTAGAACTTTTAGATTGATGGTATTCAAAGCATTTGTTTATTTTGATGTTTGCATGTATATTAAATAAACAGTTTGGAAACATATGTTTCAATTAGGGAAACTGAATTCCCCTGAGTTCTCAGCTCTGCTGGCAGTGAGTCATTTCTGGTATCTCTTCTCAAGTCACTAGCTATCAGCTGTTGATTCCTGTATTCAGTATTATGCTATTGACAGAATCATTGCAACAGAATTGTCAAATTTCAGAGCAAAAAAGAACTTGGGTAATAAACTAGTATAATTCTCTCATTTTAGAGATGAGAAATCAGATGAGAACCAAAGGAGTTAAAGAACTACTTACTGCCTAAGGTCACAAAGCTATTGGCTAGTAGAACTGAGACATGAACTTAGAACATCTAAACTGTTGTGGGTCTTATTTGTTTTCTTGACGGAAGTCCAAATGTGGAAAATTTGTCTTGACATATGAGGAAACAAAGACCCAGAGATGATTTTCCACAAGAGGTGTGTATGTGTGTGTGTGTGTGTGTGTGTATACACACACAAATACCTGCATGCAAACACACGCACATACATATTTGTGTATATTTGTGTATGTATATATGTATATAAATATCAATTTATATATAGACATAGATATAGATATTTATGTACATATGTATACATATACAACATGCATACTTGGGAATATATACCCACGATAAGTTAATATCTTTCCATTGCCAAATGAGCAAGATACCAACTTAAATTTTAAGGAAACTATATAAAAACAGTTTGTTGGACAAGATCTTATTGACACCCTAAGAGAGGTGTTTAATTTGGCAAATTTCCATGTAAGAAAAAACCTTATTCTGCTATATTACACAGAGTTCCAAAAGAATGCCTTGCCCATAATAGGTTCTGAATAAACAATTACTGATAGATTACAAGAATTAGGATGGATTTAATAGACTATCAAATCTAGGCGTTCCCAAACTTTATTGTTCCCCATGTGCTTTGTCTTTCAGCAAACCCTCCTAAAACCTGGCTTTCACATGAAAGACAATTAGTTCTAGTATTTATTATTCATATAAATATAAAAATAAAGATATTAATTTTCATGGAGAAAACTTTAGCATATAGGATTTTTGTAAGAATACTACTACTTTTTAAATATTTCAAAAGGATAATAAAGTTATTAACCAAACATTGCCCCTACCCGCTTGACAAGCTTTGCATATCCTCAGGATCAAATGTTATCCAACGCTGGGACTCTTGATGCAATCCACCTCCCTTGACTTTAGCTATTTAACTGAAGACCAAAAATCTGTGGTCATTTGTTATGCAGGTCATAGTCACTGAACTAAAAGGATTGATTTCACTTTTGCTCAGTGTCTGGATAAGAAAAGATTAATGTAGGAAACCATGTTTGTTGGGTACATATATATATGTTCCTCTCCCTTTGGTGTCTTCTTCCTTTGCTTCTGGCAAATGATAAGAACATCGTGTAGCAGACCACAAATTTCATTAACACTTACTGCACAGCTTTCAAAGTAGGTTAAGGGAAAAAATTGGAGCATCCACCCTTCTAGCAATAAGCATCTTGCCCTAGTTTCAGGAAGACATGGAGAGGTGACACAAGTGGATAATAGCACCAGGCATGCTTCCTACCCAATAAATAGTTCTGACATCTTGTTAGTGTAAGAAGAGGTAATGGAGTCTTGCAGGATGGCTGAACATACTTTATTATTACCTCTGTCTATACTATCTGAGCAGCAACTCAACCAAGGTTCATATTTCTGGCTAGCAAGGCATGCATAATTCATCTTCTTCATTGCGGTCATCTCACCTAAAAAGGGTGTATGTGCAGGAAACACATCCCTCTGGGCAACTAGAATTCAGAACTCTTGATGACTCTAGACCTTTGAACTTATAAGGTAGCTACCAAGGTTAGAAACATCAATCTTCAGATCCCTGTTCTACTCAAAGAAAGAAACATAAAAGAAGAGTCCCTAGAAACTTGAGATCCATGCCAAACTCAAAGAGACAAGCACATGTGTTTACTGCCATATATGTGGAGCTCCCATAGCAAGAAAAAGAAAGAGGGGAATGTTCTTCGATCTGCATTCTGAGTCCATCATTTCTCTATCTGGAGGTGGATAGCATGTTTCATCATGAGTTCTTTAGAATTGTGATTGGTCAATGTGTTGATCAGAGCTGTCTTCCAATGTTGATTATCTTTACAATACTCTTTTTACCATATAACTTTTTCTCCTGGTTCTGCTCACTTCATTTTGTATCAGTTCATATGGGTCTTCCCATTTTTTTTTCTGAAACCAATCCCTTCATCATTTCTTACAGCACAACAGTATTCTGTCATATTCATATACTATCACTTGTTCAACTATTCCCCATTTAATAGGTGTTCCTGTAGTTTCCAGTTCTTTGCTACCAAGAAAAGAACAGCTAGGTGGTGAAGTGGATAGGGTGCTGGACCTGAAATGAGAAATTCAAATGTGGATCACACTTACTACCTGGGTTATCCTAGACAAGTCACTTAACCCTGCTTGCCTCAGTTTCCTCATCTGTAAAATGAGCTGAAGAAGGAAATGGCAAATTAGTATCTTTGCCAATAAAACCTCAAATGGGGTCACAAAGAGCAGACATAAATGAAATGATGGAACAACAAAAAAAGCTACCACAAAAAGAGTTGCTATTAATAATTTTGTGTATATTGGTTCTTTCCCTTTTTTTGAGCTACTCAGAGTGCTACTTGCTGAATCAGATGATATACACAGTTTAGTAACCTTTTAAGCATAGCACTAAAATGCTTTCCAGAATGGTTGGTCTAGTTCACAGATTCATTAGTGTGCCTGTTTCCCCACATATCCTCCAGCATTTGTCATTTATAATTTTTCGTATTGCTACTTGTCTAATGTGTATGAAGTTATACCTCAGAGTTGTTTTAATTTTCATTTCTCTAATTATTAGTTATTTAAGCCATTTTTATATGGCTATCCATAGTATTGATTTCTTCCTCCGAAAACTGCCTATTCGTATCGCTTGGCCATTTATCAATTGGGAAAAGATCTTATTCTTACGAATGTGGCTGTTTCTATATATTTGAGAAATGAGACTTTTTAAAATAATTTTTTATAGTTAAAAAGACTAGATTTTTAACGCAATTATTTCTTACCTCAAAGCAGGAGCAAGAGACGAGTTATACCATTCTGAGGGCAAGAGGCACGAATGTTACCATCAATGGCCTCAAACCTGAGACCACTTACATATTCCAAATCCGAGCCCGAACAGCAGCTGGATATGGGACCAACAGCCGCAAGTTTGAGTTTGAAACTAGTCCAGATTGTATGTATCATTTCAACTGATTTTGAGTGTTTGTGTGTGCAGTTTTAAACTAATTGGAATGGTTAGTTTCATTCCCTTCCAGACTTCAGTAAATGTGATGTACAGTAACTATTTATGATCTGTCATTTACTGTAATAGTAGTATGGAATTTTATATTTTATCATTTCAGTTAAAATCTGCTGAGGGATATATGGGGAACTATAACAGGTGGGTTTTTCCCTCTTTTTTTCTACCTGATCATATTTCTACTGCTGGAATAAATATTTGTCTTGGTTAGCCAGAAACTTGGGTTAAAGAAAGGTATTTTATAAAGTAACAGAATCTCAATGTTTCTTATTCCAGATATTCCAGGTTTATTGCTTGATTCAGTGAACTGAGTATTAGAAATTTACTTATGCATGAGGATTTTGATTTTGTTTTAACCCATAATATTGTGCCCAGAACATATATTTCTATATCATTTGAAGATTATAGATTGCTTTTTTCCACACCCGTTTAATCACTTCACTTACAGTTACCTACTTTTATAGAGGCCATTTGAATCTGAAATTTACACTACCTGTAAATTGGCAAGCATTTCCTAAATTAAATAACTTCAGTATTTGATTCGGTAATACAGTCCCCCATTTTTCCCAATGGAAAATTTTGTTTTCTAATTTCTTGTTTTTTAGGGAATAATATTGCATTAAAAATTAAAACATGCTTTTGTCTCTACAGTTTATAAAGTCCTAAAGGACAATGTCAATATTTAACTGCTTGTATCCCTGACTAACACTTGCTTTATCTGTCCAACTAGCAAATAGGCCTTATCCTCAAGCATACAATTAATTTATCCTTCTCCCAAACCTTCTCAATTTCCTGTGGTAAAATCAACTTGTTGCAGATGTGATGGTTCACATCTCATGTGCTGAACTCTAATAATAAAAAAAACCCTTTCCTACATAATGTTCAAGAGAAATTAAATTATTTGTAATAATATAATAATATAATTCAGTCACTGAATGAGAATAGTTAAACTCAGGCTACTTGCAATTTGAATATATTGTACAGAGAATCAATTATCAACTTTTCCAGTTAGCTTTTTTTTAATTTCCAAAAAGACGGTTTAAGCTTTAAAATACATTCATAAAACATTAAAAAAGAATGACTGTTAATCACAAGTATAAACATTAAAAATATTGACACTACCCCTATTTTAGATCATGGAAGAAATGAAACAATTTATTTCCAAACAAATAAGAGCTATATTTTGCAGAGACAGCGCATAGGAAGCTCATCTAATACTTCACAGTGCTAGCCAGTGTTTAGCCCTGATTAATCTGAGATATATATGAATTTGCAAGAACAACAACAAAAAATTCCAACAGTCTAACGTAATTCAAGATTATGCCGCAGATACTGCTGTGGTAAGTTTTACTCATGAATTACTAATAAAGCTTGAGTGTTTGAGGTTTAAAAAATGTTCTGTTTAAAGACTACAATGTCTTAAAAATAAACAATGAGATTTTGCAATATAAGCCAAATGGTTTTACACTTGGAATGTCTGAATAGAGGAGAGAGGTAGGGACACAGGACCATGTGAACTATTTTTTTCCTCAATTCCCATTTTTTAGATAGCATTATGGTTAAGTAGCATGATTTAAAACAAACCAATTTACTACTAACTTGCTTTATTTCCAGTATGAAAATATCAAAAGAAAGTGTCATCTGCCTTAGATGAAAAGAAAAAAATCACTTTCGATTTAAAAACAAAAAAGACCCATTAAAATATTGAAGTTATTTGGCTTAATAATATTAAAAAAACTATATTTGTTATGAAAATATATTAAATGACATAATAAAAATAATGGACTAACTGTTTAAAATATATCATGCAAATTCATTAGCTAGAAATAATCCATAGGAAATTTTATAGCAGGAAATCATCTAGTTTGTGCCTGTCCCATTTTATGAATGAAGAAACAGCCTTTGTAAATGATTTTGCCCAAAGTATCAAAGGTCCTAATTATTTGAAACCAGCAATTCTGACTCTCCATCTTGTACTTTGACTAATGCATTGCAGTTACCAAATGTTTTAGGGAGAATAAGGTAATAGAGTGGATAGAGTACTGGACTGGGAGCTAGGAAGACCTGAGTTCAAATCTGGACTCAGACATTTACTGACCATGTGACCCTAAGCAAGCCACTTAACCTTTGTCTGCCTCAGTTTCATCATCTATAAAATGGGGATTAAAAATAGCACCTACATCCTAGGATTATAGTGAGAACCAAATGAGATAATATTTGTAAAGCCCTTTGTAAACTTTGCATCAATGCTAGCTTATTATTAAAATAATTTAACATTTCCGTCCAAGATTTTCTAATTTTCAGTAATGACAGTGAAATTGTTTTCCTTGAGTATTTTACAGAATCCAGTGGTATTATTAAGCTAAAAGGGTCCTTAGACATCATTTAATTCACTTGCTTATCCATTTATACGTGAGGGAAATGAGATTTCTTTCTGAAAGTTTCTTTCCCTCTTGAGTCTATCTTGAGCCATGTTTTGTGAAGTGGTTAATTAAAATTCTTTTGAGAGTTTATAACCTACCACCTTTCATGGATTTGTACCCTGAAAGTAAAAATATGATCACAAATATAGCCTTTAAAACTATAATCCATCATAACATAGCATAATATGACATACTCAAAGGGATCCATAATCTCATTTGACTTGCTTGCCAAACACGCGGAAAACAACCAAAGGCAACATTGAGTTAGAACACAAACTCATGTGTGAAGTCTTACAAAGAAGGCCGATGGATAATAAAATGTAATGTTGCAATTAAAATACCTTACCATGCCATACCATACCATACCATACCATATCATACCATATCATAAGACTTGGGAATCTTTGTCAGATTGATGAGTTTGTATTGAATGTGTTTCTGCCTGGCCTTAATGAATAGAGAATATCATTTTAAAATATAAAGCATCATGGCATAGTGAATAGGAGCCAGGCTGGCAAATCAGGAAGAACTGGCTTCGAATTCTGCCTCTGAAATATGTTTGCTATGTGACTCTGGGCAAGAAGTATAAATTGCCCCAAGCAACTTTGTAAAATTTAAAGTTTTAGAGCAGGCACTGACCTGAATTGGTAGAATGAAGGGTTTTTGTTTTGTTTTGTTTCTTGGGAAGTTCTCTTTACCCATTAAATCTCAGGGATCACCCTTCTACCATGCCCCACCACCATTTTAAAAATAAGGTAATGACATCCTACCCCATTTTAAATTCTTATTTTAAATACAGCAGAGTCGATACAGAGAGGGAGTACCGCCTCTCCACCACCTGTGCCTGATGTTCCTCAGCTAGGTACTCCTAAAAATCCAGGCCTTATGGTAGCAGTTCTCATATGTTTTGTTGTCAAAATCCTTTGCGCCCTTAAAAATTTTTTTTTGTTTATGTGTATTACATCTATTGATATTTGCCATGTGGGAAACTTTAATATATTAGTATTATTATGAAAAGTTTTGACCTTGCATACCTCCTGAAAGTATTCAAAGGATGCCTATGGGTCTGCAAGTCATACACTGAGAACTACTGCATTACAGAAAACCTTTTCTACCTAGACATGGGGTTTGATGAAGTCCACTAGTTAGTAAATTCCTCTTCCCCATGGTATTAATTTTACAAAGACAACATGCTAGATTAAAAACTGAACTCAGAAAAACAATCATTTATTTAGTACTTAGGTTTCAGTAAATGTGAGGCAAATACTCTGATAGAGTACGGTCTCAAAGTATAGAAACATCCATGTTTGGTATAGGGTACATTGTAATGCCAAGATTAAGGGTCATTATTTAAAAAAAAAAAGATTCAATTAGATTTAGATTGACAAGTACTTATCAACCATCTCCAGTGTATTCTGGAATATTAAGTACCTTTGTATAAACAAAAATCTTTTTTGTACCTTACCTATAATTTAACTACCCCCTTTCATATATATTTTAAGATCTTCTTAAATTACCAACTTCTTGGAAATTATAGGGAAAAAATGGTTTTTTACTTTTTAATTTAATAATCATTGAATAATACATCATACATCAACCTGGATCAAAAGAGTTAAATAATGCTTAAAACCTTTTTCTTAGATATTTTGCATTTCCTTCATACTTCTTTTCTGGAAGTTTCTGGTTTAGCCAATAAATTAACTCTGCTGATTTCTTACTTGAAAAGAATAAGGAAAACTAGTCACAGTCTGTTTTCAATAAATATTTGTTGATAGATGTAATAATTTTTTGTCAGAAAAGACAAAGTTTATTCATTTTGAATTTTCCTATGATTTTCCTCTTCAAATTCTACTTAACTGTAAGCAGTTAAGTTAGTAGTACTAAGCACTTAACAGGCAAAATACCATGTAATAAGAAAGTTCTTTTGTTTTTTGAGATGCAGGAACTTTGGGCAAGGATGAATTACTTCTTAGAGCAGGTACTGAGCATTAAGTCATTTTCAAGTAATGCATAAAGCAGAATAGAGATGACTTAATTCATCAGCCCTCCATGTGGGTGTCAGTTGTGATGTGTTAATGTCTTTTTTTCTTTGACCTTACAGCTTTCTCCATCTCCAGCGAGAACAGCCAGGTTGTCATGATAGCCATTTCAGCTGCAGTAGCAATTATTCTTCTGACAGTTGTGGTGTATGTCTTGATCGGAAGGTGAGTTCATCATCTATCTGATACATTTACTTTCTTTTCTTAACTGCTGCCAGAGTTTGATGAGAGAAGTCAATCAAGAATTTCCAGGTAGAAGAGTTGCTTGGACTTGAAGTTCTGTTGTCTTCTCTTTTTCTTCCCCTCTTTTTTTCTCCCCACTTCATCTTACCTTAATTACCTGTTCTCTGTTTTTTTATTTCTTCTATTCTGTCTGCCCCCTTCTATTTTTCCCCTCCCTTTCTTCTCCAGAAGCCCATAGCGACATTACACAGCAGTAATGATTGCTAATAATAGCAGACCCCAATCTATATCCATTTAACAGTTGTAAAAAGAAATCTGTAAAAACTATAAAGATTCTAAGGCAATTGTAAATTTCAGCTGGAGAGACAGTATGGTAGGGTTTGGGGAACTCCAGAAAGCCTTCCATTAATCAGTTTTCCATTCTTCTGAGAGTTCAGCTTTCCTGTAGAGAGCATAGGAAATGTGAACATCATTAAACTTTCACTAGAGCATTTAATTGTTTAGGGAAAACACTTTATTCTCATGCTCCTTTCACATGCTGTAAATATATAATGATTCCAAATTTCCTTTTCCAATGTTCCTTCCTCTTGCTTTGTTCCTAGATTTTGTGGCTATAACAAATCAAAGCATGGTGCAGAGGAAAAAAGACTTCATTTTGGGAATGGACATTGTAAGTTTCTGTATTTTGATTTCAATGTTTTAGTTTTAGCATTTGTTGATTTATGAACAAAATCATATTTTGCCTTGTAGATGTGATAAGAAATAAAATTTTCAAGAAGAACAAGACAGTAAATCTCCAAAAGGAAAAGAAAGTTTAGTTCTCGGCATTAAGTAATCTTTAACACCCTGTATTTCAAAATTAAAATTCATGGGAATCTATGGATTATGTCTAAATATGGGTATTAAACAAAATGTTTTCTGCTATGCATTGCTGAAATGCAAAACAGAACATCAGCTTTCTCATTTCCAATATCTCTGATGAAATGCAAATAGAAACTTATTTTCTAAGTTCTAAGGAGAAAAAAGTATAAAAGACTTCAGCCTCTGCAATGTCCTATTCCGTACTTGCCTACCGAAAGGAAGCTCCCAAACATTCTGTTTTGTTGTGGAGTTATGTGATAGTCAATTATTAGCTGAACCAGTATATTTCACATTTTAATACTACCAACTGAGCCTCTTTTAATTTTTTCCAAAAGGAAAAAAAAACTCCTCTGGGAAGGAAAATGCTTAATTGCAGATGAAAAGGCTTTCTGGTTTTAGTTTTGGTGAAGCAAATTGTCCCAGATGTTTTTGGAGAATGCAAATTAGTTTACTTTTCAAAAATATATCCCATCTGAAAGTGGCAACCAAAACCTGATTCCATAAAAAAAGCAGTGGGATTTTTTAAATTTATTTTTAAAAATACAGATTATCTACTTATAAAAATCTGTTTGACTTTTTAAAAATGTATATTTGCTAAAAATATGCATGTCAGTGGAAATTACCCCCAAGATTTCCTGTTAAAACTGCAATATTAGCTATATCTCAAGTGAAAACTTTATTAATAATTGCCAACATGAAGTATATGTACATTATCTTAGAGAAAGAATGTATTCCAGAATTTAATTGCAATGGGATAGAAGTGGCACCAAATGCCAGGTTACATTATTCTTTTTGTCTAATGTGTTTTCCTTCTGTTTCATTTCTGAGTGAAACATGACTGTCATAATAGTTTCCAGCATCATTATGTTACCACTGACAATAGATGAACAATTAATGAACTGAACACAAACAACCCAATATTTATGTGTGCCCCATATCAGTAATGCTTCATGATTCAAAGTTAATTAGGTTATAAAATAAAAGCATTCATTAAAAAAGTGCCATAGATGAATTGCAGGTTGTGGTTTGTTGGTTTTTTTCCCCTGGCTATTTGACATGGGTGAGGCAATAGCCATTCATAAATTAGTCAGAGAAGTTAAATTCCTATGGATTAAGGAGCCTTTAATTTGGACTAGACAATTAACTGCAAATATTGTTTTTAGAGCAATACCGTGCCGATTCTGTACATTTTATTAGAATTATAAATCTAATGAATTTAAGCCTTTGCTGCCTGTTTTGTAAGCATGCATTTACTGTATCACAAAGACCTGTTATAGCTATGAGGTTCTGTAGTGGACTTTTCTTTGATTTCACGATGTCCTTAAAAGACACAGAAAGTTCACTTTACTCTGGCTGCAAGAGGATAAAGTAACCTCCATGCCTGTCGTAAACTTTCTGCATCTCAAATACCACAGATGGCTTATTTCAGTCCATTTATTCTGTATTACTTTTAAAATGCTCCAGCTAGGAACTATTCCCTCCAGCCTTATTACAAATCCTATAATATTGCTTCAAAGGAACAGAAACGTGCTTCACCTCCTCAGATGCTATCCCTTTGCCCTCTCTGCCTGGGGCCTTTTTTTAACCTTTTTCTGCCCTTAGGGCAACTCATGCTGGCAAAATGGAAATGTAAATTATTGTGTTTGCACAAAATGAGCTGTAAAGTAGTACAGCTTAACACATGTGCATGTGTTTATTATCTGTTTTTCATGACAGAACCCAGTTACTCTATGTGCTGCCCTTAATTATTGGTGTGAAGGGATTATTCTCCTTGCAGCCTGGATCACCTGATCTCTAGACCCTCTGGGGTCACCATTTAAAAATCAACAGCAGAAATCCCAACAGGGAACCGTCTTTTAATTTTGTTGTGTGTGGCAGGTTCTTGTTGGTGGTGGTGGTTTTTGTTAAAAATTGAATAGAGTGAGAAGAACTGTAACTTGAATTTAGTGTGTATGGAAAAGCCATTTACAAAATTTTTAATGAACAGCAATATACAGTCAATTGCTTTTTTGTTTTTATATAAGAATAATCTCTGCTCTTTTTAGTACCACATTTTTCTGTTGGTACTTTCCCTAGTGAACTTAAAAAAAAGGAACCACCCCAAAAAAACTGTTATTTTTGAGCCCAGCAACTTACTTGGAAATCTTTTTTTGAGTCAATTGCCCGGCAACTCATTTTATAATCCTCTCAGTAAATTTTGATGGCAGTTGGTCTTCATAAAATTGATTTTCTTAAGCTCTTCAAGGAAAAGAAACACAGTTGTGATTATCTGCTAAAATAATGCTATCTGCCTGGGGTTTGAAAGCATTTATTTCTTTGAGTAATAAATACTAATATTCCTTTGCTTAACATCAGGATATAAGCTAAATAATGCAGGATGTAAGCATTGGCCTGGTTGAAGCTAATGTGTGGTACCCAAATAGTGTGAAGAGACGGAGAGAACAGACTGATAAGTGTCATTGTGGTTTCATGGGTATTGCTACAAATTCTATTCCAAAATGATGACAGTCACATTATCAGTAGCTTTTCTAGGATCCCTTTTAGGTTTTTATCTCTTTTTAGGTTAAAAACAAAACAAAACAAAAACAAACAAAGCCCAACTTCAGCATCTTATGTTACAACTGGAAGTTGTCCAGCCAGGTCCCTGGCTTTGAAGTTCCATCATCTGTACTTCAGTCCAGCCCCGAGCTTCAAATGTCCTTGGAAGTTACAGGGGAGGCAGGCTAGAGAGCACCCAACCCTGTTTCCAAATTGGATCAATGCAAGCAGCAGCTGCCAGATGAAACAGGTGTGGAGTTAGCAGAGCTGATCTCTTTCTTTTGCCCTGTATTCTCTCATTTCCTTGCCTCACAACATTTGAGGAAGGAAACAGTTGAGTAATGTTAACTCCCTTCTTACCAATCCATCCCATCCCACATAATCCGACATCAGTTTTACTGCTGGAAAACTATTTTCAAAAATACTTAATGCCTCCACTGTGATGGATTTCCAATAGAGTATCTCCTTAATTGTTCAGAAAATGGCCACTGGATTCAAGGGAAGTATTGGACGTTTTTAACCTGATCTTTGTGGATATCTATAATACAGCATTACTTGTAAAGAAATTTGCAATCCCCTCGAAGTGTTCAATTACCATCTTGCCTGTTACTTGATTCTATTGCAAGATGACATTAAGGAACTTGTTTGGCAACACTGTGCAAACCACTCAGACTCTCTGAGCCTAACTGTAAATTGGGCATGGTATTACTAGTACTAACTCCTTTAAAGTATTATTTAAAGCCTAACACAAATAATTGTGAGCATATAAATGTAAGGGTCAACACAAACAGAAAAGCATCTTTAGACTCAGGAATAATACCCGGCTGACAAATACTCACTTTGTGACCATAATCAAGTCATAATCCTATTAGACTGTAAGTTAAAAAAGAATTGCTAATAGGTAGGGGGCAGGGATTTCTGCTATCTGAAATTATTACAGAGTAGAAATAACAAGTCAAAACGCCCAATATAAACATTTCATCTTCATTTCTAAAACTGTAGAAGTTGTTTATTACTAAAATTAATAAATAGTATGTGATTATTAGGTGTCAATAATATGTTTTTCAGTTAAAACATGTTTTTGATCTAATCACCGTTATCTGTGTGACAATGGGAAAGTAACATCATTTCTCTGACCTAACTCTTCATCTGTAAAAGGAGGAAGTTAGATTTATAAAATCTGAGACTCTTTCTAACAGAACCAATGATCTAGTGGTATTTCTACATTATCCCTTTGGGAGTTAATTTATGTCACTTGGAAGTCAAAGTTATTCCTGTTCTGTTAATTGAAGAAATTCAAATTCAGATGTTTTAGTGTCATATCTAAATCCTCTTTACACATATACATAAAAGAAGGATTTTTTGGTTGTTCTTTTTTCACTTAAACTCCTAAACATTTTTTTGAAATATTGTACATACAAAACTATAAAGATATCATTTCAAAATTAAATATATTCCTAGGACATTTTATATTATTTTATGACAATGCATATACTGCTTGTATTTATAGTTTTTTTTTTTCTTAAAGGAATGACTGGAATAGTTTATAATGCCTAGAGCCCTCTTGAAAAATTATTCAACTGACATTTATTAATATTATGCCTTACTATTAATTACATTGATATTAATTAATCATAATAAATAAAATAATATTTTTTGTCACTTTGGCCTCAATTAAATGGGTAACTGGGGCTGTGTAGATCTGGTCTACTGATGGAAATAAAGGGAGATGAATTCTACTTTGTGAGACACTCAGAACATTTTTTAGGCTTTACCTGTTGGTCTACCTGCCTTCCTTAATGACAAGAATAGTCTTGCTCATCTTTAAAATCACCAGTGACTTTTTTTAAATAATGCTTAAAACACATGGCTTTATGTCTGTCAGTGTCCAGGTTATCAGGGAAAAGGTAAACACTATTTATATTTTACAAATGTAAGGACTTTTTTCCTTTATCAATAATTTGTTAATATTTGATTTGTACCATAGATTTTCTTGGTGCTAAGAACCCAGCTCTAATAATGCATTCTTGTCCCGTCCTTTCTTTTGCAGTAAAGCTTCCAGGTCTCAGAACTTATGTCGATCCCCATACATATGAGGACCCTAACCAGGCTGTGCATGAGTTTGCCAAGGAGTTGGATGCTACCAGTATATCCATTGACAAAGTTGTTGGAGCAGGTAAACACTATAATGTAATACTTTTCTAAAAGTAGTCAACAGGGTGTTGTGGTCAAAGCAATTGTGTCTATATCATAATCATCATCACCATGATTATATTGTCCACCTGTCCATCTATCTGTGAAGCACTGAAGTATCTAAGTATCTAGAATGTTGGACTTGGAGTTAGGAAGACATGAGTTCTAATCCTACCCCAGACACTAATTTAGCAAGTCACTTAACCTCTCTCATTTCTACATGTATACAATGAGAATAATAGCACCTACCTCAAGGAGTTGTTGCAAGGATCAAACGAGACAATGTTTGTGAAGCTCTTTGAAAAACTTAAAGTGCTATAAATGCTGGATGACATCATCATTATCTATGAATGTATCTTATTTCTTTCTCCGTATAAAAATAGCCAGTATGCAATGGTGAGCAAAAAAGATATCTAAGGCCACTCATTTCCCTTGTACTGAATACATTACTAGGAGAAATTTTCTCTTGTGAAAGTGAAAGGTTGAAATTTGAAAATAGTGGAGGTGTGCTTAATGGAGTTTAATGATTTCAAAGGTGCCAGACTTATAGATCTGTAAACCACAACATTCATACTTAGGATCTGTTCAGCTTCTCAGACAGCAGGGAAAACAAAACCATTCCAAGGTCACTGTGATGATGTGTCAAAAAGACTGATTCCAGGGACATTAAAGTGCAGTTTTACTTTGTTTAAAACAAACCCAATAAGTGAAAATCTACTTGAACACTAAAGATGTACTTTACAAAAGGATCACCAATTAGAATTTTTTTTGAAACTTCAAATTCCCCTAATTCAATTAAAAAGGGACCATCTAAAATGGAGAAGTATGCACAATTTTGGAAAGCTTTACAAGAAATAAGAAACATTGAGTCAGAATCCACTAAGACCAGTTTCCTTGCAGAGACTAAAAATTAGGAAGACAAGTCAGTAAGAGAAAGCTAGAGTTCTACATGTCAGTGAAGTCATAGATGCAGACTAAAAAAGATATGTTTGTGTACACACACACACACACACACACACACACACACACACACACACATGAGTACCTGGTCATATCAGTCAGTTGTAATCAATTAATCTTGCAGGTGACTGCTGCCTTTAACTGGTATATACTTAGCACATATGTATTGTGGGTGTATACACATATGCACATGCATGTATATATGCATGCATTATGAATATATATGTATATGTGTACATATATATGTATGTGTGTGAATGTTTGTGTATTCCATTTAAAGACTGGTGGATTCCTGTAAGAACCTAACTTAGATAACCAAATAATTGGTTTGTTTCTTGCTTTATTTTGTTTTGACCTTTACATGGAGTGAAGATAGAAATAGAATTCTAGTGTACTATAGAAGTATGAGGAAATTGCTAAGGAACCAAGGGCTTATTGGCCATCACCATGGGGCAGCTAGGTAGCCTAGTGGATAGAGAGTTCTGGGCCTAGAGTTAGAAAGACCTGAGTTCAAATCCAGCCCTAGATACTTACTAGCTGAGTGGCTCTGGGCAAGTCTCCCTCAGTCTCCTTATCTGTAAAATGAGCTGGAGAAGGAAATGGAAAACTGCTTTAGGATCTTTGCTAAGAGAACCCCAAAAATGATTATGAACAGTCAGACATGACTGAAAATGACTAAATAACAACAAAAAGAATCTAAATGGAAATAAACTGCAAAAACAACGTGACGTAAGTATTGCAGTAGACTGAAAAAAATGTGTCTTTAAATTATCTCAATCATATTATAGAAAGTCCATCCCTTGTAAAGCTAAAATATCACAGAGGTATAGGACTGTTTGAGCTTGACCAGGAAGATTTTGTTCTCAACACATGAGAGTCAGAAAAGCAGCAATACAACAAATAGAGAGAACTTGCCTTAGAATTGGGGAAAACGGAGTTTAAGTTCTGTTTCTGACACATGTGACCTTGGAGAAGTCATTCAAATTCTTAGTGCCCCAGGGAACTCTGTAAGACAGAGGTCCTTAACTTTTGTGTATGCATGTGTCCTTTACACATTTAGCAGTCCGGTGAAGCCTGTGGATCCCTTCTGAGAATGTTTTGAAGTGCATAAAACAACATGTATAGAATTACAAAGGAAACACAGTCTGTTGAAATGCAGTTATAATGTGTGTACACATATGCGTGTATACACACGTATTGACTATACATTACACATATGTACTATATATTATACATGTGTATATATGTACAGGCATATATTCATGTGCGTGTGTGAGTGTGTGTGTGATACACACACATATGGAGAGAGAGATAATTAGTTCATGGGCCTATGTTTCTTTCTGAAACAATTTAAATTCTCCATTACTTTTTACCCTATGTTTTTAAAATAAAATTTTGGGATAGTTTCTGTTTTTCTATTGTATTCATTTATAAATATAACCTACTCCCACACTAGAAGCCAACCCTTTAAAGAAAAAGATAGAGAAAAGGAGCCCTTCAGCAAATACGACCAACACATCAACTCTGTGTAATGATGTTTGCAATAGTGCATATCTATATTCTACCACCACTGCAAAGAAAGGTGGGATATGTATTTTCTTAACTCTTACCCTTAGGTTGAACTTAACATCTAACATTTAATATTGATTGTTATTCAAAGAATGTTAGTCATTTATTGAAGTTAGTTTTGATTATATTTTTTTTCTCAATTCAAAATTCAAGACGGCTTCATGATTAATGAATTTATTTTGAAACTCCCCTTACAACCACATTGCCTCAGAGTCAAAACAGAGCTAATTAAGAATCTCTTTTTTTTCCCTTTCCCCAAGACTACAGCTATTCACTAATTATCCTTCATCATGAACTTTTATTTCTTGCTGGTTTTAATACTGCCCCACAAGAGTGCTCTGTTCTCCATCATCTGCAGTGGAAGTAGTAGCTTGCTGCCCAAAGACTTTGCAAATTGAACTTGGGAGCTTGATGGGGTGAGGAAGAAAGGAAAGAAGAGAGACGTAGATACAGTTAATACCCAAACACCTTGCGAGTCTTGAGACAATTCTCTAATGGCCTTTGGTTTAGGTTTAGTGTTACTCTAACTGCAATGGCAGAAATTTAATTTGCTTTAAATTTAAATTTATAGAGTATATGTTTTTTTAAATGATATAAAAAACGGAGATGTTGGAGAAATCCTGCTTGTTAAAAGATTTTACCTGGAAAAGGACATATGTAGGAGGTCTGTTCCAGAGCTGTTCTTCAGTTTTGTAGTAGGAATTGCTAAAAGATTTACTGATGGAGGTGGGGGGGAGGCAGAGCCAAGATGGCGGCTGGAAAGCAGGAACTAGCATGAGCTCCCAGTCGAGCCCCTCCAAAAACCTAAAAAAAATGGCTCTGAACCAATTCTAGAACTGTAGAACCCAGAAAATAGCATATGGAAGTAGGACTCCAGCCCAGGACAGCCTGGATGGTCTCGTGGTAAGGTCTATCCCACGCAGAGCTGGGAGCAGAGCGGAGCGGAGCGGAACAGAGCCCAGCGTGGTCGGCATGCTCCAACCAGACCAGGAGCTGGGTGGAGCGGGCCCTAGCGCCCTGAATCAGTGAGCTGCAGCAGTTACCAGACTTCTCAACCCACAAACACCAAAAACAACAGAGAAGGTTAGTGGGAAAAGCTGCTGGGGACAGAGTGAAAAATAGAGTTGTGGGTCAGCCACTGCCCCTGGGGCAGCAGAGGTGGGGCAACTACAGAGCTACAGCTGCAGTTGCTTCCGGCCCCAGGCCCACCTGGTAGGAGGAGTTGAGTGGCGGATCAGAGCAGGAGTGAAGAGCCTGCTGAAGATCTAAGTCCAGTCCGGGTTGGGGGTTCTTGGGGAAGGAGTGCTGGTGTGGCAGAGCTGGCGCATCCCCCCAGGCTTGGAACATAGTTCTCTTAATTCTACAAGCAGTCATACCCCGCTGAAGAACTCAAGGGTCAAGTTAGTTGGCTGGGAATATGGCCAGGCAGTGAAAATGCACCCAGATTCAGTTTCAGACTCTGGAATCTTTCTTTGATGACAAAGAAGACCAAAACATACAGCCAGAAGAAGTCAACAAAGTCAGAGAGCCTACCTCAAAAGTCTCCAACAAAAACATGAACTGGTCTCAGGCCATGGAAGAGCTCAAAAAGGACTTGGAAAAGCAAATTAGAGAAGTAGAGGAAAAACTGGGAAGAGAAATGATAAGGATGCGAGAAAACCATGACAAACAAGTCAATGACTTGCTAAAGGAGACCCAAAAACATACTGAAAAATATACTGAAGAAAACAACCCCTTAAAATATAGACTAACTCAAATGTCAAAAGAGCTCCAAAAAGCCAATGAGGAGAAGAATGCCTTGAAAGTAAGAATTAGCCAAATGGAAAAGGAGGTCCAAAAGACCACTAAAGAAAATTCTACCTTAAAAATTAGACTGGAGAAAGTGGAAGCTAGTGACTTTATGAGAAATCAAGATATTATAAAACAGAACCAAAGGAATGAAAAAATGGAAGACAATGTGAAATATCTCATTGAAAAAACCGCTCACCTGGAAAATAGATCCAGGAGAGATAATTTACAAATTATTGGACTACCTGTAAGCCATGATCAAAAAAAGAGCCTAGATATCATCTTTCAAGAAATTATCAAGGAGAACTGCCCTGATATTCTAGAGCCACAGGGCAAAATAGAAATTGAAAGAATCCATCGATCGCCTCCTCAAATAGATCCCAAAAAGAAATCTCCTAGGAATATTGTTGCCAAATTCCAGAGCTCCCAAATCAAGGAGAAAATACTACAAGCAGCCAGAAAGAAACAATTTGAGTATTGTGGAAACATAATCAGAATAATCCAAGATCTGGCAGCTTCTACATTAAGAGATCGAAGGGCTTGGAATATGATATTCCAGAGGTCAATGGAGCTAGGATTAAACCCAAGAATCACCTACCCAGCAAAACTGAGTATCATGCTCCAAGGCAAAATATGGATTTTTAATAAAATAGAGGACTTTCAAGCTTTCTCAGTGAAAAGACCAGAGCTTAATAGAAAATTTGACTTTCAAACACAAGAATCAAGAGAAGCATGAAAAGGTAATCAAGAAAAAGAACAAGAAAAAGAAATTGCAAGGGACTTACTAAAGTTGAACTGTTTTGTTTACATTCCTACGTGGAAAGATGATGTGTATGATTCATGAGACCTCAGTATTGGAGTAGCTGAAGGGAATATGCATCGTGTGTGTGTGTGCGTGTGTGCGTATATATATATATATGTGTGTGTGTGTGTGTGTGTGTGTGTATATATATATATGTATGTGTATATATATATGTATGTGAGTGTGTATGTATATATATGTGTGTGTGTGTGTGTGTATATACACAAAGTTTTTATAAACAGATGTTCAAAAACAAAAAAAAATGTTTTTGCATGCAACTAGAAAATAAGATACACAGGCAATGGGGGCATAGAAATTTATCTCGCCCTACAAGAAAGGAAGGGAAAAGGGGATGGGAGGTGAGTGGGGTGACAGAAGGGAGGTCTGACTGGGGAACAGGGCAACCAGAATATATGCCATCTTGTAGTGGGGGGGAGGGTAGAAATGGGGAGGAAAAAAAAGATTTGCTGATCTTCTTTTGTTATTGTAGTAAGTTTGAGGTTTAATTATTTCTTCTTCCTCTGTTCAAATTACATTTATTCATAGATGCATATGTATCATTTGTATGTCCTTGTGCTAAGATATTAAGTTGCTAGGTTAAATATAATCGTTAGTCCCAAAACATAAGCTTAGTTCTAGGTATAATTTATGACTTTTATTTTGTAAGGGGCACTCATTTTATAATTCATTTTTTGTGTATTCCCAATACCTTGAATTTGGTTGTGGTCTTCCATATTCACAAAAACCATAAATCCAAAGGTATCTAGCCTTCCCTGTGTCCCCACCCATTCCCAAACTGTGAACATTATAAAGTTATACTGGATTTCTACCCAAATATGTACATCTTCTTTGTTATACATTAAAACAAGGAGAAATTGTTCCTAGGCCTCAATCTAGATCTTCTGGAAGAGATTCAACACTATGGCAAAATTTTCTCAAGATCTAATAATAAAAAATACCTGTACAGTTGCCCACTTGATTTGAAATTTGGTGTAGAACCCTCATACAGAGTTTCTTCATTGGGGAAGTCCTGTTCCAAAGAAAGTACTGAGTACTTTGCATAAAACAATCCTTTAATAAATTCTTCCTCTCTCCCTTCCTTCCTTCTTTCCTTCCTTCATTCCTTCATTCATCCCTTCCTTCCTTCTAAAAGAAAGGAAAAAAGGTGAAAACTATACAAAACTAAAGGAAAAAGTATCCTCACTCGAGAAACTCACAGTCTAATGCCATCTCAGCAGATGGGCTAAACCAGGTTGAGGGTAACTAATGGGCCTCAAATGAGTTGGTGAGTTAGGAAATTAAAGATTTCTGCTGGTGGAATGAGAAGATGAGAACAATATGTTCCAAAAGCCATGAATGCAGCCATGGAACACTTAGAGCTTGGTCAGACATCAGAGATACCAAGGTCATCCAGTGCATCCTGGGCCATCACCAATCATTTTGACTCTTGTTTTGCTCCTGGACTTCTATGACTCTGGAAGAGAGAGTGAGGCTGATGACTCTGCAACTCTGCCTAACTTAAATCCAAATCACTTGCAAGTCAAGACATCAATCCTTGATGTCACTGGTCTTCTTCATAAACAAAAGATGGACAACAACAGATGAGAATGGAAGGAAGCCAAGAAGTAGACGTGTAGGGAGAAAGTTGGAGATATGAGAGACAGCCAGTGAAAATGTCTAGAGTCAGGAGATAGAGTGCCATGTATAAGGAACAACAAGGAAGTCAGTGTTACTAGATAACAGGGTACAGAGAAGGGAATAAAGTATATAGGAAGACCAGAAAGTTAGAAAGAGTGCAGTTAATGAAAGGTATTGGATGCTAAATAGAATATTTTCTATTTGATCCTAGAGGTAATAGCAAGCCAATTAAATTGAATAAGTAGGGGTGTGTGTGTGTGTGTGTGTGTGTGTGTGTGAGAGAGAGAGAGAGAGAGAGAGAGACTTGGTCAGACCTGTGCTTAAGGAACATCAGTTTGACATCTGAGTATCGGTTGTCCTACAGTAAGGAGAGGCTTGAGGCAAGGAGACCAACCAGCAACCTATTACAATATTCCAGGAATGAATTGAAGAAGGCCTGGCACCGGGATGGTGTCAGTGTCAGAGGAGAGAAAGAAGCAAAACAACATTCTGAAGAAACAACAGTAGGACCACTGATGGGATATAGTAAGTAAGAGAGAGAAAGTGAGGAGTTGAGGATGATACCTAGGTTTCAAGTCTGGGTGACAAAGAGGAAAGTTGTATCCTCAATAGTAATAAAGAAGTTTGGAAGAGGAGAGGGCTTTGGGGGAAAGATACTAAATTTAAAATGTCTACAGGGCACCCAGTTAGAAATATTCAGTAGGCTGTTGGACATGACTAGAGGTCAGGAGGTTAAGGCTGGACAGAGAGATCTGAGAATCTTATGTATTGGGATGACATGGGAATGAAATAGTTTAGAGGGGGAAGAGAAGAAGGCCCAGGATGCTGCCTTAGGTAATATTCTTTATTAGCAAGTTTGATCTAGATGAAGATCTAGCAAAGGAGCCTAAGGGAGAGTCCAGCAGTGGGCAGAGAACCAGGAGAGAGCAGTGTCATAAAAACCTCAAGAGAAAAAAGAATAAGAGAGAAGATGATCAGTTAAAGGCTGCAGAGGGGTCAAGAAAGATGAAGATGAAGAAAAGGCATTAGATTTTGAAATTAAGTGATCACTGCTGATTTTAGAGAAATTTGTTTCACTTGAATTACCCACCTTGTAATTTCCATGGTGTAGGATGCTCTGTGGATAAATGTTAATCTTCCTCTGTCACTACAGAACAGCCACTTCTTTGTAATGTATGGTCTTAGAGCAATATTTGTGGCACGTCAAAGTTAAGTAACTTATCCAGGCTCTCATCACCAGTAGGTGTCAGAAGCAGGACTTAAATCTGGATCTGCCTGGATTGCAGGCCAGCCATCTATGCACTATGCCACATGTCCCCTCTCTTTTAAATTCAGCATATCCAAAATAGAACTCATTATCTTCTCTTCTCCCGCCTCCACCCCCTCCCCCTACCTCCTGCCTTCCCTGTTACTGTAGAGGGCAACATCATCCTCCCAGGCGTTCAGGCTGAAAACCTAGGAATCATCCTGGATTCCTCACCCCGCCCCACCGTGTCCAATCTGTTGGTAGTTGTTCTTCAGTCATTTTTCAGTTGTGTCTGACTCTTTGTGCCCCCATTTGGCATTTTCTTGGCAAAGATACTGGAGTGGTTTGTCATTTCCTTTTCTAGCTCATTTTACAGATGAGGAACCTGAGGCAAACAGGGTTAAGTGATTTTTCCAAGGTCACACAGCTAGTAAGTGTCTGAGACCAGATTTGAACTCAGGAAGATTAGTCTTCCTGACTACAAGCTGAGCACTCTATCCACTGTGCAACCTGGCTGCCCTATCTGTTGCCAAGGCCTTTTGATTTCATTTTTGCAACACTTCTGGAATATGCCTCCATCTCTTTTCAGACATTAAAAATACTCTAGTGCTCAAGGCCTCATTACCTCATGCCAGGACTACTGCAATAGACTGTGGTTGGTCTGCCTGCTTCAAGTCTCTCCCCATTCAAATCTGTCCTCCAGTCATCCAGTAAAGTGACTTTGCTAAAATTCAGGTTTTCCCATATCACACCTTCCATCTCTACTCAACTTCAATGTCTCCCTATCACCTATAGGATCAGATAAAAAAATACTGTTTGGCTTTCAAAACCCTTTATAACTTAGCCTCCATGTACCTTTACAGTCTTGTTATAGCATACTCCTTGCCACATACTCCAATCCAATAGCACTGACCTCCTGGCTATTCCAAAAACAAAACTTTCCTCTCTTAAATGTAGACATTTTCTCTGGCTATCTTGTGCCAGCCAACCAGCACAATAAGTGTAGGGAGTGCTGGACCTGGGTTCAAGAACACCCAAGTTCGAATTCAGCCTTTTAATTTTCAACCCTGTTTGCTTCAGTTTCCTCATTTGTAAAATGATCTGGAAAAGGAAACTGAAAACCACTCCAGTATTTTCACTAAAAATCAAACCAGCCCAAAAAACAAAACAAAACCCAAATGGGGTCACAAAGACTCAGACATGACTGAAATGACCAAATAACAATAACTGGCTGTCTCTGTGCCTGGAATGCTTCAAACAATGACACCAAGAAACATCCTTTGGTAAATCAAGTTCAAAAAGTTAGGCATCAAAGAATCTCTACCTTATAAGAGACCTGAGAAAACATTTACAATAATAGAATATCATAATTGGAAATGATATAAAATGTAATATAATTTACCCTAACCTTAGCAATAATCTCCTCTAAAGCACACCTGACAAGTTACGACCCAGCTTCTACTTTAAGATATCTAGTGATGGAGAACTCCCTACTTACCAAGGAAAGAAATTTTTTTGGACAAAGTTTTTGGACAAATATTTCTTTTTTACTGCCATGCTTACAGTAATACAAATATGCCTTTCTGAAGCTTCACCCTGTTGAACCTAGTTCTGTTTCAAGGACATGCAAAACATGTCTAATCCCTCATTCCCATGCCAGCCCACCAAATTCCTGAAAACAGCTATCATATACTCCATAAGTCTTCCTTTTTCCAAGTTGAACATCTGAAAATCCTTTAACCAATCTTCATATGGAATGATAATAAATCCCTTTCACCATGCTGGACAACCCTCAATTAATGTGCTTCAGTTTATCAATGTTATTTCCAAAATATGGCACTAAGAACTGAGCACAAAAATGTAGATAGATTTGGCCAAGTGTAGAGTACAATGGGATTATATTCTCCTTTTTAGATACTCTGTTTCTGGTATTGTGCCCAACATTTAATTTCCTTTGCTAGATGACATATAATATCAAGACTATACAGAGTTTGCAGTCCACTGAAACCCACAGCTCTTTTTCATATGCTGACTAACCACGTGCACCTCATCCTCCTCTTTCGCATTTGGATTTTGAATCCCTGTATAATATTCATTATCTTTCCTCTGCTTGGACTTCTCCAATAACAAGGCACTAATTACCTACTAAATAAGTCAACAAGCATTTATTAAGTGCCTACTTTGGACCAGTTATTGTGCTAAGCATTAGGAATACAAAAAAAGGCAAAACAAAACAAAAACAATCTTCAGTCTTGAGGAGCTCACAGTCTAATGGGAGAGACAGCATGCAGACAACTATGTACAAACAAGACACAAACACACAAAAGATAAATTGGGGATAATCTCAGAAGGCAGGCACTAAGATTAAGGGGGCATGGGAAGGCTTTATTGCAGAAGGTGAGACTTTAGCAGCAACATGAAGGAAGCCAGGAGGCAGAGATGAGGAGAGATCATTGCAGATGTGAAAAATAGTGAAATCATCAGAATCCCATTCCACTTTTGGATAGAAAATACGCTCTAGATGTACCACCAATTAAAATGAGAATTTCTTCATATTCACTTCCCTCCTTGAAAGGCAGTGCTGCAGTTTCTTTCATTTGGCCTAGAGCTAGCACATCCATGCCTTCAAGGCTGTCTGTCTTGCAGCTTTAACTTTCTGAAATGTGGTAGACAAATCCTTGTTCATCCCAGCCATATCTTTCCAGTCTTTAAATCTTTTAGCTTTCCCTCACCCTTCATAATTTTAATTGCCTTTCTTTGGACCTTTTCCCAGTTCTTATATATCTCACTTGAGGTGTGGTGGTCAGAACTATATAGCTCAAGAATAAGCTTTAAAAATAGGTAATATCAGAGAATATTCTAGGAAGATGGCAGAATGGGTCAGAAAATTCCAAGGTCTCAAGATTTTCTCCCACAAAAGAGTTAAAATAGCACTTTAGGGTGAACAGAGTGTGGGTGGAAACAAAGAAGAATAGAGTCCACAACCAGGGTCTTCCTGGGACAATTTGAGAAGATCCAAAGAAAAATTCCAGGAAGACGTTTGGCTCTGAGTAAACACCTCCAGGCTAGGTTCCCTTTTAACAACAAGCTACAAGCCCCTTAAACTACAAGCAGCAAGTCCTGAGGTAAGTTGGTTTGAGAGGCTGCCTCGGCTCCAGCCACAGGAACGTTTCACCCCAGAATACCGAGGAGAGTTGGGCGTTTGAGCCCAGGAAGATTGAGGGAACATTTGCTGACAAGGAATGCCAGACCTAGCTGGCATTTGAAGAGCAGTGGTGGTGAGAAAGAAACACCACAGGCCTGGTGAGTGCAAAAGCAGTGGGACAGAAAGCCTCTGGCTGTGGTTCCAGGCTTGAGGGGAGAACTGAAGATCTGGGGCAAGAGGCCCCATTTCCCATACCCCAGGCTAGAGGTGATTACAAAAATCAAGCTATTACCACAAAGAAATGCACAGGCACAGGAGAAAGAATACAACCATAGAAACCTATTATAGGAATAGAGATGACCGGGGTTCATCTTCAGAGGAGGATATTGAAGTAAAGAAACTTCCAAAAAGTAATGTCAAGTGGTCACCTGCCCAAAAAAGAATTTCTAGAAGATCTCAAGGAGCAAAAGAACTGGGGCTCCAGCCAAAAATATCATACCCTGCATAGTTAAATATTATTTTGAATGAAAAAATGGACATTTGATAAACTCTCAGACTTTCAAGACTTTGTAAAAAACATCCTGAGCTTAATAGAAAATTTGACATAGAAGAACCAAGAGAAACATAAGGTGTATACCAAAGACTAATTATAAGGGATTCATGAGGACAGAGTGTTTTTACCTTTTACTATAATATAAAATTTATGTCCAAGATTCTTATTAATAACTGGCAAGCTCATAAGAGAAATCGGGTAAACCTTGCTATGATATGAATTTTAAAAAGTAAAACCATTTCAGAACAGCTAAAAAGAGTAACTATTTTATACAAATGAGGTGCAAGAGGAAGAAATGATACAGAGGAATTTGATGGGGGAGAATGACTGGTTGTTCTGGTAACCTACTTTCATTGGGAAAGGGTTTAGGAGGGAACAATACATATATATATTTAGAGGAGTATAAAAGTCTTCTAAATTTAGAAGAAATAAAATGGTAGGGGCATGGAAAGGGGGGAAAGGACAAGGATTTTTAGAGGGGAGAATGAGGGGATAGGTAAAAAGGGGGGTATAGAAGGGTATTTAGATTTAATGGGAATGGGAGGATAGGGGAGGGATCCTTGGAGTGGGGAAGGCAAGGTAACGGGTAGAAGTAAAGTAGAGGAGGCAGGAAGGATAGGAAACAAGAGATACATACAAACATATAAACAAAGATCAGTAGTAGAGTATGTTTGGGAAAATATATGTCTATATACACATGTATATATGTATATGTGTGTGTATATATCTGTATATGTATATATACATATGTATATATGTATATATATATATATATATATATATATATAGAGAGAGAGAGAGAGAGAGAGAGAGAAACATCTCAACTATATTGTAGTTTCCTAGGGGGGTGGGGGAAGGGGAAAAAAGAACAAAGTTAAAAAGTACACAGCAGAGAACAAAAGAAAACTCAAGGAAGCAAAGCAAAGATGGACAATTGTCAACACAAGGTGTATTATTTATCATACAGGCTTTCTTGAAATGAAAATTTAACGTTATGTATTTTGAATCCTCTCTTATGTTCTGCTATGCACATGACATGCTTTTTTTTCTTTCTTACTTTGTATTTAAGTTTCAATATTTAAGTTTACGATATGTTTTTTGTTTCTTTTCTCAATTCTGTATTTGTGTTCCAGTAAAAGAAAAAAAAGAAAAAGTATGTAACATCCTTAGCCCTGTTACTTTTCCACCTTATGATAATCTCTTGTTCTAAAGTAAATTCTTTAAATGTGGTGACGAATATTGAAGAAGGAATTTTTAAATTTGTGGTTTTTTTTAGTCTGTCTACTGTAATTAAGAATCTGTTTCATCTTTTTAAAAGGTCACTTATATAATTACTTTTTACAAAGATGTTTTGTTAAAATAACAGAAAGAAAACTATCTTTGAAGGCCATTGAAAAGAATAATCCCATATAATGTTTTCATTGACTTCTGTCTTTCTTATAAATGAATAATCCAACTAATGAACTTAGGTTTTTTGTTTTTTTTTAATTTTCCCCAATTGGTATTTTCTGAAGAAGTTTAAATTGTGATTTTCACTGCAGCCCTCCTTTGATGCTTCTTTGTGGCATGAAGTGATGTGACTCCTGATTATCACAGGCTAGGTTGGGAAAGGTATGGACTGCAGTGATGAAAAAATATCTAAAGCAAGAAATAATAAATGCTTTTAGTGAAGAAGTTTAACTCATATATGTAAAATCAGGTTTCAGTAGATTCATTGTGATCTTTATGGACATAAATAAAAACATATCTTAGGTATGTTTGTTCTGAGATAGAAATATGAACTGGTACATTTTTTGGAATAATTAACCAGTATTTCCAATTCAACAAGAATATATTAAGCAACTGCCATGTATTAATCACTATGTCAGGTGTTAGACATATGAAGATTTAATTAAAGTCCCTGCCCTCAAGGAGCTCATAAGTCATGCATTTCCTTATATTCTGCTAAAAACTGACTGAGTCAACAAATCATGGCATTAGAGAATTGTAAGGGATTTCAACAGTTGACAAGAAAGTCAACCAGCTAGAAAAGGAGATCGAGAATCTTGAGGAGGAAAATGACTTCTTGAAAATCAGAATTGGACAAGGGAAAACCAATCAAGTTATAAGAGATGAGGAAATAAAAAGAATGAAAAAATAGAAGAGAATGTAAAACATCTCATAAGAAAAATAATGGATCTAAAGACCAGATCAAGAAGAGAAAATATAAGAATAATTAGACTGCCAGAAAGTTCTGATCAAAAAAAAAAGAATCTTGATAAAATAATACAAGAAATAATTAAAGAAAATTGTCTTGAAGTATCAGAACACAGGTCAGTGGGAAACTGGTGCCAATAATACCATAACAGTATGACAGTACAATGAGGATAATACAAAAACAAGTATACAGAGCAATATCATCATTCCCCCCTCGATAGGATGGGGCTCAAAATCTTGGGGTAAGAGGTGAAGTTCTTGTCCTCCATAGCTTCTTCATGCTGAAATTGGACATAGAGTTGTCCCATTCGAGAGGTAAGATCTTTAGCAAGGTGGCACCTGGAACTCGATTGATGTCGGGTCCATGGATAACACAGCACTGTTGTCTACAGTGGGTGATATCCAGCTTAAGCAACCAGTCCTCTGCAGGTGTCGCATACTTAATCCTGGGGGAGACAGCACTAGCAAAAAGGTTAAACAAAACAAAGGCCAAAAGAGTAGGCAAATATGGGCTATTATCCTTCAAATAAGGTCATCTACATTTTGATTGAGACTCTAACTGTTCAAAGTCAATTCAACCTCATAGCCAAGCTCAGGTGGAAAATACTTCTTTTCAAAAGGAACACAATGAGGAAACCAAACCAGGAGGATCCCATCCTAGATAGAGACTAGGATTGTCCTCACAGTTTTTTCCCCCAGATACAAACTCCCACTTGTTAATAGTACAAGATTGCATTCTCTCTGAGTAGCTTGTGGCATTTATTGGCATTAGCCATGCTTCTGCAGTCCATGAGCCAACTATCCTAGCCCTATTCATGATAAAATGTATGAGCCAAGGTTACCATTTTGTAATTATCTTCTCCTGAATAAACAACTGTTACAGTATTATCCTTCCCATGGGCTATCATCTCTCCAGCCTTTAGAACATCATCTGGCTTCCGTTTTACCCATACCTTAGGTCCCAATTTTATTATTACCAATAGAACCAAACCCTTCTATTCTTCTACTAGTTATTTTGGAAGGAAGGTCACTTTTAACAATGAGCATTTTTTTTACAAGAAATTGTTATTTTGAACTATTCTGTCATTTCTACAAAACAGTACAGGTTCTTCACCCAAATTCTGGAGTGTCACAACAGTTTCTCTTTGATAATTAGAATCTATCACTCCAGCCAATAATGTATTGCTTGAGCTGCTAATCCATGTTTAGGTAATATCCATCCAAAGTGATTTTTAGGGATTCTCATATTTATGCCTGTAGAAGTTTTTCTTATCTCTTTTCTATTCCACCTAAGTTTCTCTATATAATGTAAATCATATCCTGCTAAATCTTCCCTCACAGTCCAAAATTCAATATTTTGGATCTCACATGTTTGCTGTTTTCTAATCTGCAGATCTGGGGTCATCATTCTGGCTAGAGGTGTACTTCCTCCTAAGGGCCTATTATTCACGTTACATAGGGCAGTAAACAAATTATCCTTCCAATGTTGGTACGGATTATTTGAACTTTCCCAACTGTTCTTTCAGCAATCCATTCATTCTTTCAATTAACCCAGATGCTTGTGGGTAATATGGAATATGATATACCCACTCAATATTATTCAATATACAATATCTCTTCATTTTATTACCCTTGAAATGTGACCCATGGTCACTTTGAATCTGCATTGGGGTTCCATAATATAGACTTATAATATCTAGGGTTTTACAGGTGTTTTTCTGAGTTGCATTCTTATAAGGACAAGCCAGTAGCACACCTGAGTAGGTGTTAACACACACACACACACACACACACACACACACATATATGTACGTATGTATATTTACATCCTTTATCTTGGGCTAGTGCTCTGATATAATATATCTGCCAAATTTGGGCTGGAACTTTTCCCCTTACTATTTCTCCAGTTACTACTCTGAGAATAGATTTTTCTTTTTTCAGTTGGCATGTACAACACTCCTCTGTTACTTGCTTTAACAATGCATGAGAGATACGAATACCTTGATCTTGTGTGTGGCCTGGACCCCTAAATGTCTGGGCCACTGGTGGACCCATTTTGCTAATACTGGATCATCAGTTGGGGTCAGAGTAGGGATAATATGTTCAGTAACAATCTTTGCTAGCCGATCAGCATATGTATTGTACTTATGTCCCAGTGTGGTGAAGGCCATGTGAGCTTCAACATGAAAAACTGACCAACTTGTAATCAGAGACATGTCCCATATATCTTCCCATAATTCTTTACCCCAAACTTGTTTGCCATGAATCTCCCAATTTTGATTTTTCCACATAGGCATCCAAGTAGCTAACCCATTAGCTTCTGCCCATGAATCAGTGAATATGTGACACTGTTGTCCTTTCTCTGTTTTAATGGCTTGATGTACTGGCATCAGTTCAACATATTGACTACCTCCCCCTATCCCAGTACTTTCCAAAGTTCACCTAGTACATGGGTTATACGTTACTGCTTTCCAGTGTTTCTTGTATCCCAAATATTTTGCTGTACCATCAGTAAACCAAGCATGTTTCTTCTGTTCTTCAGTTAGTCCTTCATATCCTTTGTTCCATTTCACCAAGGATTGTACTGACTGTTGCTTTGGTTCAGGGGTTTTTCATTCCCCTCAGTATCGATGTTTGCCACAGATTCATGTAGAACAGAAGCTCCACTTTTGCCTGCTCTCAACCTATTCTGAATATACCACTTCTATTTGACCATGCTTGCCTCTTGTGCAAGTCAAATTCTGTGGGAAGCTGGAGTACTCATTACCCAAGTCATAATCAGAATTCTAGGCCTTAGCACCACTTCACGACCCAGAGTCAGTTGCTCATTTTCTACCAAAGCCCAATATGCAGCTAACAACTGCTTCTCAAAAGGTATATATTGCATCCCAGATGAAGATAGTTTTCTCAGCCAAAATCCTAAAGGTAATTTTCAGCTTTGTTGTTTTTGACATAAACTCCAATTTGCCTAGTCATCTCGTACAGTCACTTGTAATTCCACCGGTCCCTTTTGCATAGACCATAAATCTAGAGCCATTTGTATAGCAGCCTTTGCTTCTTCAAAAGCTCTTCAAAAGTCAAATGTGTATTTCTTCCTAGTAATTTTATACGAGGATTTAAAAATCTGACCGTGGTGTCTCCAATAACCAAATAGTCCTATGAACTTTTGGGCCTCTTTCTTATTAGTAGGGGTAGGAAAAACCTGGATTTTTCTGTTGAGCTTGTGGGAGAATTTCTCACAGTCCTGTATTCCACTGTATCTCCCCAAATTTTACCGTTTGAGCTGGCCCTTGAATCTTTGCAGGGTTAATTTCCCATCCTTTGCTTTTCGTATGGTAAATTAATAGTGTCAAACTTTTCTCCACTTCTTTTACATTTTCTCTCTGTTTCATGATGTCATCTATGTAGTGGTTCAGCTGTAGACCAAGGTAACTTTAATTCATCGAAATGTTCAGCTACAATCTTGTGGAAAATAGTTGGGATACGAAGATATCCTTGTGGCAACCGTGTAAACGTATACTGTTGTCCTTGCCAAGTGAAAGCAAACTGGTCCCATTTGTTGGAGTCTATTGAGATCATAAAGAAGGCATTGGCCAACTCAATAACTGCGTACCATATCCCCTCATATTTCTGGATCCTCTTTATTAAAGTAACAGTATATGGAATAGCAGCATGCAGGGGGAGGAGTCACTTTGCTCAACTATCTGTAATCCCCCATCATCCTCCAAGTTTCATCTTTCCTTCAAACTGGCCAGACAAGATTGATCCTTTGAGTAGTTATAAGGACCAACACTCCTGCTTCAACATATTCTTTTACAGTACTGGCGATTTCATCTTGCCCACCTGGCACACAATACTGTTTCAAAGTAACTACTTCAGAAAGTTTGGGCAAAGTGATTGGATCTGTCTTTATTTTCCCTACTAAAACTTTGTTAGCTCCTATTTTTCTCACTGCAAACTAATATTTCCCATCAGATAAATTCGAAGTCTATTCCAATGATGTATTCAGGTGTAGGCACAATAACCACAGTATATTCTTGGACAATTTCCCAATTTTCATAATCAGTTTAACTTGTCTGGCTGATATTTCAGCTCTTCCTAATCCTGTGATGTTAGTAACAGGAGTTCCTTAAATAAGGGAGTCCTCTGCCCCAGTGTCTATTAATGCCCTAGTTACAATACTTGACCCTTTCTTCCAATATACGGTCAGATTGATTTGGGGTTGGTTATCCTGCCTGGGTATTTCTTTAATCTGAAATGTCGTGCTGTGGACATGACATTTTTTTCTTTTCTCATTTTATATTTGTTTAATATTTAAGTTTATAATGTTTCTTTTTCTTTTTTCATTACATATTTAGGTTTTACTATTTATCGAAAATAAAAAAGTTTAAAAAAGAAAGAGCTAGAACTACTGATGAATCTGTGTATAGACCCTAATGCCAAAGAAATTCTACTAACCCTTGCGTATATCCTTTTCTGTCTAAGTTTTGGTTGGTGTACTCCTCACTTGGAAGTATGCCTAACTTATGTGTATTTTTAAAAGTCTCTGCATATCAAGTCTGTGAATATGGCCCATGTAGAGACAATTGCCATAATGGTAATCAGGGCAGGATTTTTTTTTCTCTTTTAGAATGCTGAGGTAACCTTTGATGAATCTTGCCTTTCAAATGTAATGGCAACCAAAGTGGACTTTTTGTTGTTGTTTTTTTTGATTGAATCAAGAGTCTTTGACCTACTTAACAAACAAGAAAGCCCCAGGCCCCAGGTCCCTGTTTCAACAATCCGGCTAGCAGCTGTTGTGGGGGTGAAAGCCCAACAACAAGAACTCTACTAGCACACTGCGAAAGCACAAGATCTTTTGATCTGCTTAACTAAGGAAAACTAGGTGAAGGGGTTGACAGGCTTACTTTAATTCAGCATACAAATATCATTCACCTAGTTCAGGGGAAAAATCCAGCACCCTGAACTTCAGAACAAATACAAACAAATTACAGACATCAACAGACAGACCCTGTCTGATTCAAATCCCAATACATAGTTACCAGAGTTTAACAAAGTCTCAGCATCCAGGTTACAAGCTGGAGGGCCCTTAGCTACAGCAGCCTGGAGTCTCTGCATCAACACCATCTCAAGTGAGAGCTCTGCACAAATGGCCCTATCCTCTCTTCTTATAGGGCTTCGGACATCATCAAACATCATCTGAATGACCAGAACTTAGGCTGCTATGATTGGCTCTTGAGTTAGCCCCTCCCCTTAGGACTCTGGGAGGTTCACATCCACATAGGTTAGGTTAACACCTAATAGGGGTTATAGCCTGGGGCTTAGCACTTAGTAAGACTCAAGATGGGCATGGCTCTGGAGTTAGCACCTCCCCCTAGCCAGCCCCACCTTGGGCCCCACCCCAGTCACCAATCCACACCCACATAGGTTCCACACCTAATAGGGGTTTAGCCCTGGGGCTTAGCACCTAGGAAGGCTCAGTGAAATACACTGAATTACTCAAAGGAAACAAAGGCCAAACTATTCAAGGGCACTTGGTTGAACTAAGTGCTAAGGAGCCCATTTTGCTTACCAACACGGTCCCACACCTTTTTGCTAAGTAGGCTCAGCCCTCAGGGCCCTGATCAGAGTATAGGAGCTCTGAGGTTGGCCTTTTGTTTTGGGGCCCTCACTCACTGGAAGGGTGTTGTGTGATTTGACCAGATGAGACTCTGTGTAGCCATTGTTAAGGGGTCCCCTTCCCCAGCTTTGAACACCCAGATCTTGGTGCCTTACTCTCTGATAATGATGTAATTCTTTGGTCAGACAACTAGAGGCCTGTCTGTTGATAACTGCGTGTATTTGCTCTGTTTATAATGTATGCTTGTAATTTTTGTTTTTATTTGCCCTGAAGTTCAGAGGGGCTGATCTTTTCCCCCGAACTAAGTTGATAATACATATACATATACATATACATATACATATACATATACATATACATATACATATACATATACTTATACATATACATATACATACACATACACATACACATACACATACACATACACATACACATACACATACACATACACATACACATACACACATACACATACATATACATATACATACATATACATATACATACATATACATGTATACATGTATGCATGTTATATTTATGTATATACGTGTATGTGTATATATGTATATATATTTAATTAAACTGAGATTGTTAACTCCTTAAAGTTGCTTTCCTTAGAAAAGCAGATCAAAGAACCTGTGATAGCAGCCTTCTAAATGTTCTTGTTCTTGTCCTTTTACCCCTAAAACAGCTGCTAGCAACATTGTTGTTACAATTGCTTGAGATATGGTTCCATATATAACTTCATTTCTCATGCCCCCAAAAAGATTGTAATGCAATAGGGTTGAGAAATGTGTATCTCCTTATATTCTTTGTTTGAGTGAATGTTCCATGAATGGTTCGTATGCACTTAATAAGCTGAGTTTAATGATTTAGAATACATGAAATTGACCTCAGTCTCAGCTATTCAGTGACATACCATGACTTCAGACCTAGGCAAGACCCAACACTGAAATAAGAAAGTATTTCATCAAGATGGACATAATCAAACAATGTAAACATCAGCCCATATTTTTAAATGTGTTTGATATATTTCCACTTCTCTCTCCACAAAGCATATTGGAAATGAGCTCCTCCCAGATGACTAGCTTCAGCAAGGGAAGGCTTAAGCTTAGTCTCTCTCTGTCATTAGCCAAAATGAAAGGATCAGTTCCTTTTCAAATTGCATAAAAACTGCTCCTGTCAGTAGCTGAAATCTACTTTTAATTTCTGGTCTCCAGCATGACCGTTGTGGTTTCTAGCTCAGCTTTTCTTAGGCACTACTTCTTGATCTCCCAGCTGCCCCTGGTCTTTGGAACACTCCTTTTTCAGCTCTTCCTTTTTCATGGTCACAATCTCAGCAGAGATTTCCATTAGTCCTTCATTCCTTAAGGTGGCAAGGTGCCTTTCCCTGAATATTTTGCTGTGAGGAAAGTAGAGCTCCACAACCTGGGTAGGGAATTCTTAGCTCCCTCCTTGGACCTCCATTTTTTCACTTTTTCCTCTCTGTCTCCTCCATTGGCTCATTCACACCCTTCCATGTTTAGTGAGCTATATCCCTGCGGGGAAAAGATAGAACAAACAAAGGGTGTTATGGACAGAGCAGCCCTATGCTTGGAGATGTTACTGTTTACATATGGTTGGTGAACGATTAATATTTCTTTTGGATAGCAATTTCTACTTTTTTCTCCCACATAAGCCTAGTTGGGCTAATATACACAGTTCCACTTGATACTATGCAAGAGCAACATATTTTGCCTTGAGCTGGCTCAGCATTTCCTGGTTCATCCTTGTCTTCCTCATCTCCTAAAAATTTTGTACCCATTTCTACACTTCTGCTCTTCTACCCTCCTTGAATCTTTGATCTTCCAGAGAATGCTTGTACAGTAAAAATTTACAAGTCCAAAGCTGATGATAGGTGAGTGTCAGAAACTTTAAGGACTTCATGAAGGGCATTTAGATACCTGCCATTCATTTCTTTGGAGAGTAAAAAAGAGGAAGGGGGCAGGAACTGTATATCTCTATTCCCTTTTCCTTTGGCCCAAGTCATAGAACAAATATTTAGAAAATTTAACTCTGAATGAGAAGTTGGAGCTGAAGGAAAAGGACAGGCCCTTTACTGATCACAAATAGAGATAGAGTAAAGTTATCCCACTCACTCTAGGCTCTTTATACCTCATTTATTCCTTCATTAGTCTCTGAATGTTTCTCTCAGTATGTAAATGAATTGATAATACAAATTTTTACATCTGGGGGAAAAACCCAACTATTATACTTAAAAGAGAAACAAAAACTAGGTAGGAATGACATTGAGTCTCTCCTTATTCTCAGATTAGTTTCAGGACATTAAGTATGTGAAATTACTTTTTTTAATGATTCTAAAGATAAAGGAGTTTAGAGATGGAAAAACTGACATTTTAAAAATACCCAATTATCTTTTATTGACATAGAAATGACCAAATATCATTAAATATTATTCAAAAGTGACCATTCAAAGATCATCTATGAATTTTACATTTAAAAAAATGTACTACTTGTCAGAAACTAATTTTTTAATGTTAAAATATGTCAGAATAGAATAAATTAAGCTAAATTCTTGTAATGTTATTTTCAGGAAGCCTTAAGAATATCAAGAATCCATTAGAAATGGCCTCTAGTCTGTGGAAAGCTTGTAAAATGTAAATTCTTTGCATCATGTGTCAATTATGCATTCAAAATTTTAACTTTTCAGCAAATTAAAGGAATCTTCTCTGACTTTAAAAACCTAATGATTTTACTTTGCATTTTCTCAATCCAAAAAAATCTAACCATGTCAACAGGCACTATTTCTCACAGTAAACATTAAATATATTACAAAAATGATTAATAATTCTACATATAAGAATAATGTGTTTTAATAGCATCAAAATATTTTAAATAATTATTTTTAGCCTGTGGAATATTTAAAAGAATAATACTATAAGTTAATAAATATATGATTATTTTACATTATTTTGTTTGATGTTCATTCTTGTATATTTTCTAGGAAGACAAGAAAAAAATGGAGTTGTTCTACAATATCTCTTTGTCCCATATATCATATGCTATATTTCATATCATTATATCACATTTCTGCCTAGGATCTCAGGGAATTTTATAGCTAGTATCTCAGTAATCCTCCAAAACTCCTATAAAGTAAATCAGTAGCAGATGTTCTCCTCCTCATTTTCCAGAGAGGTTTAGCAACAAGTCCAAATGTCCATCTGCACGGAAGTAATGTAGCTGAATATCTGACATACTGGTGAGGACTCAATCCATGACACAAGTGTTAGGTAGGAGACAAGTCTAGAAACACTGGTAGTTTCCTGATCAGGAGAAGAAAAGTCTAGTGCAGCATCCTACCTTCCTACTGCATTTCCATGTCTCTGAATTTATAATAGTGGTGATAGGATAGTAGAAAAATAAAAGGGATTCAGAAGCTCCTACCATGCCCTTTGGTTACTTAGTATATACTGGGATTTCCTAGATGTTCTTACAGACTGTCATCTTCAACTATAATTAAAGTATTTGCTGTGAACTACAAAACAATGGGTAAAAGGAAATTTATTACACTATAGTCATATGATTCATAGAATTTACATAACTTTTCCCCCTTCTCTTCCAGGTGAATTTGGAGAGGTATGCAGTGGACGCTTAAAGCTTCCTTCCAAAAAAGAGATTTCAGTGGCCATCAAAAGCCTGAAAGTAGGCTATACTGAAAAGCAGAGAAGAGACTTCTTGGGGGAAGCAAGCATCATGGGACAGTTTGACCACCCCAATATTATTCGGCTTGAAGGAGTTGTTACTAAAAGTAAGGCTTCTTTGGGGGAGAGCATGTTAAGTTTATTTAATCTCACCTGCTTAACAATATTCCATTTTAGTAATCCATCCACTAATATGGGATATTTTACCAAGTAAGAATTCATTCTAACAAGCACTACCAATTCTAGGTCTAACAGATCTCTATCATGAAGACAGTATGTTAAAAAGACAGGGGGTACTATAAACCAGGACAAATAAATTAAATGCTATAGATAAAAGAGAGATAGGGAATTGTAGAAAGTAGAGAATTAGAGAAATGCAGCTATGAAAGGCAGCATAAGTGAAAGCTAGGATTAGAGCTTCTAATCTGTTTGGCCTGGCTCTCAGTTTGTTACTTTTCCTGAATTGGCCACATCTTTATTTAGGATTCTGAGAACTTAAATCCACATATTTTGGAATTGGAACAACTTTGGAGGTTTTAGAATCACTTCAGAGCTTTTGAAAGTGAAGAACAGAGTGGAAGCATAACTGTTCTGAAGCATAGACTCCATGAGATTCTAACTGCTCTGGAAATCCAAAGCCCAATGTGGGAGCTAGTCTGGGAGAGAATTTTAAAGGTCCAAGAAAGTGTTTTAGGATCTCTTTCAGAAGAACTGACCCTGCTTTCTATACTTTCCAAGCCCCTCTTCCTTCTTAGGGTTTGCCTAACCTGACTCAGAGTGGTGCCTTTGAGGTGGTTGTGGGGATGCCTAGGCTAGCTCCAGTGGCAATCAAAATCTACAGAGTTATACCCCAGTTGCCTAAAAGTTCAAGGGTCATCTTTGGTTTTAAATACTATCCAGGCAAGCTGTTGTTCAGTCGTTTCAGTCATGTCCAAGTCTCCATGACCTTATTTGGAGTTTTTTCTGGCAAAGATACTGGAGTGGTTTTGCCACTTTCTTCTCCAGCTCATTTTACAGATCAGAAATTGAGGCAAACAGGGTTAAATGATTTGCCTAGGGTTACATAGCTACTAAGTATACGAGGCCAGAACTGAACTCAGGGAAGATGAGTCTTCCTTACTCTAGGCCTGGCACTCTATCCATTGAACAACCTAGCTGCACACTAGACAAGCTACCTTATTAGAAAATTTCTTCCATTGAAAGACAGACTGGTAAAGACTTTGAAATCCTCTAAGGAACAATTAGTTGGTTCTACATTTAAATAATATATGGTCAGTAGATACTACAGATTATCTTATTCATGCAAATGTTTATATTTGTGTGTATATTTGCACTACTTGTCATATATTGCAATTGGCCAAGTGCTAATTTTTTATTTTATTCCCTTTTAAAGGCAATTTTTAGCTCATGAAAGTGTCAAACTTAAATGAACTTTGTTTTCTTACCAGAAATTCTTTAGGGAATTGCAGTCTTTCCATTTTCCTTTATAATAGTGGGGGTGGGGGCAGCTAGGTGGCACAGTGGGTAGAACACCAGCCCTGGAGTCCAGAGGACCTGAGTTCAAATGCAGCCTCAGACACTTGACAGTACTGTGTGACCTTGGGCAAGTCACTTAACCCCAAGTGCCCTGCTAAAAAGCAAAAAAAAAAAAATAATAGTGTGGGTAGATTAATATATATTCAGGAATTCAACTGGATATTCAAAACCTGACTTGAAGCACTGTTATTGATTTTGTTTTAACACTTCATCCAGAGTATAAGGAAACTATGGACAGCAACACCATGAGACTACTTTCTTTTTTATTTTTTTCTCTTAATTATTTTATTATTTAATATTTTAGTTTTCAATATTGATTTCCAGAAGATTTTCAGTTACAAATTTTCTCCCCATTTCTACCCTGCCCCCCACTCCAAGATGGCATATATTCTAATTGCCTTGTTCCCCAGTCAGCCCTCCCTTCTGTCACCCCACTGCACTCCCATTCTCTTTCCCCTTGCTTTCTTGTAGGGCAAGATAGATTTCTATGCCCCATTTCCTGTATATCTTATTTCTCAGTTTCATGCAAAAACATCTTTTTTTAGCATCTGTTTTTAAAACTTTGAATTACATATTCTCTCCCCTCTTCCCTTCCCACCCACCCTCCCTAGGAAGGCAAGCAATTCAACATAGACCTCACATGTATCATTATGTAAAACACTTCCACAATACTCATGTTGTGAAAGCCTAACTATATTTCCTTCCATCCTATCCTGTCCCCCTTTGTTCAATTTTATCCCTTGACCCTGTTCCTTTCAAAAGTGTTTGCCTTTGATTACCTCCTCCCCTGATCTGCCCTCCCTTCTATCATCCCCCCTTTTTTATCTTCTTCCCCCTACTTTCCCATGGAGTAAGATATCCAATTGAGTGTGTATGTTATTCCCTCCTCAAGTCAAATCCGATGAGAGCAAGATTCACTCATTCCCCCTCACCTGCCCCCTCTTCCCTTCCAACAGAACTGCTTTAATGTGAGATAATTTACCCCATTCCATCTCTCCCTATCTCTCTCTCAATATATTCCTCTCTCATCCTTTAACTTAATTTTATTTTTAGATATTACCGCTTCATATTCAACTCACCCTGTGCCCTCTGTCTATATATGTGTGTATTCCCTTCAACCACCCTAATACTGAGAAAGGTCTCATGAATTATAAACATCATCTTTCCATGTAGGAATGTAAACAAAACAGTTCCATTTTAGTAAGTCCCTTATGATTTCTCTTTCTTGTTTGCCTTTTCATGCTTCTCTTGATTCTTGTGTTTGAAAATCAGATTTTCTATTCAGCTCTGGTCTTTTCATTGAGAAAGCTTGAAAGTCCTCTATTTTATTGAAAATCCATATTTTGCCTTGGAGCATTATACTCAGTTTTGCTGGGTAGGTGATTCTTCGTTTTACTCCTAGCTCCTTTGACCTCTGGAATCTCATATTCCAACCCTTTGATCCCTTAATGTTGGAGCAGCTAGACATTATGTTATCCTGATTCTGTTTCCACAGCACTCAAATTGTTTCTTTCTGGCTGCTTACAGTATTTTCTCCTTGACCTGGGAGCTCTGGAATTTGTCTAAATATTCCTAGGAGTTTTCTTTTTGGGATCTTTTTCAAGAGGCGATCAGTGGATTCTTTCAATTTCAGTTTTACCCTCTGGCTCTAGAACATCAGGACAGTTTTCCTTGATCATTTTTTGAAAGATGATGTCTAGGCTCTTTTTTTGTTCATGGCTTTCAGGTAGTCCAATAATTTTTAAATTATCTCTCCTCGATCCGTTCTCTAGATCAGTGGTTTTTCCCAAGGAGATATTTCAAATTGTCTTCTACCTTTTCATTTGCTTGGTTCTGTTTTAGAATATCATGATTTCTCATAAAGTCACTAGCTCCCACTTGCTCCAATTTTTAAGGTGGTATTTTCTTCAGTGTTCTTTTGGACCTCCTTTTCCATTTGGCCAATTCTGCGTTGACTTTTTGGAGCTCTTTTGCCATTTGAGTTACTCTATTTTTTATGGTGTTATTTTCTTCAGTATATTTTTGGGTCTCCTTTAGCAAGTAATTGACTTGCTTTTCATGGTTTTCTTGCACCATTCTCTTTTGTCTTCCCAAGTTTTCCTCTACTTCTCTTACTTGCTTTTCCAAATCCTTTTTGAGCTGTTCCATGGCCTGAGACCAATTCATATTTTTCTTGGAAGCTTTTGGTGTAGGCTCTTTGACTTTATTGATTTCTTCTGGCTGTAGGTTTTGGTCTTCTTTGTCACCAGAAAAAGATTCTAGAGTCTGAGTCTGCATCCTTTTTCTCTGCCTGGCCATGTTCCCTGCCAACTGCTTGACCTTTTAGCTTTTTGTCAGGGTGTAACTGCTTGTAGAGTAGAGAGTGCTTTGTCCCAAGCTTTAGAGGCTGTGCTGCTGTTTTCAGAGCTACTTCTGCTCCACTTTCACCACAAGCTCTGCCACAACAATGCTCGTCCTCTCCCAAGAACTGCCAAACAGGATTGCAGATCTAAGCAGGGCAAAGCAAGCCCTGCACTCCCACTCTGGTCCGCCTCTTGATTCCTCCCGCTGTGTGAGCCAGGGACTCCAGAAGCAGCTGACACTGCATCTCCACCACCAAACCACCTCTGCCACCCCCAGGGCTGGGGCCAGACTGCTCTCTAATCCTATCTAGCAGTTTACCTACTAACCTGCTCTGTGGTCTTTGGAGTTTGTGGGTGCAGAAGTCTGGTAAGTGCCACAGCTCAATGATTCATGGCCCTATAGCCTGCTCAGGTCAACACCTGGTCTGGTCTGTTCTGGCGCAGCCCATGCTGGGCTGTACTCTGCTCCAAGCCCTGTGTGATCGACCCTTCCCACCAACCATCCAGGCCGTCCTGGCCTGGAGCCCTGCTTCCCTGTGCTATTTTGTGTTTTCCACAGCTCTAGTATTTGTTCAGAGCCGTTTTTATAGGTGTTTGGAGGGATTTGGAGGAGAGCTTAAGCAAGTCCCTGCTTTGCACCTGCCTTCTTGACTCACCCCCCCACCCCCCCCCCCAGGCTTCTTTCTTAAAGGGAAAAATACTCTGATCAAATCATGCCCTAAGAATTGCAGTTTTGAGCACAATTTAGGTTTGAATTTCCTTGCGTTCCAGAGAGGCAGTTACATACTGTGCTGGATGATCTAGGAAGCACAGGGTCAAATTTCACTCCCTTTACCACCTGTGGCATCAAAACAGTTTTTCAGGGTTTTCTTGCCATGGGCAATTGACCTCCTGCTAGAGTTAGGCAATATTTACAAATGTTTCTATACGTATAGGATCGATTGCATTGGCAGGTTCACTTACTCTATTAAATTTAATTAGATAATAGAGTTCTTTTTTTCCAGGATAATGCATTATTGAAAGTATACCATCATGTGTGGATTTCCATTTCCTTTAAGTAAAGATGCCTAGAATGGTATAAGCAAGACTAAGCAGCCACCCTTGTGTCTAGATTGCTTGTTCTTCTGAAGTGGTCTTTCTAGGAAAGATAAAATGATCATACCTAAATGCTTACAGTCAGTCAAGGTAATTCTGAAAACCAACCCCAAATGTAAGAAGGGGAAAAAAAGAGAAAAAAGCCATATAAATTGTAAGTAACATATGAAAAAATATCATGTTCATGCCTGATCTTGTAACATAATCGTATAGATTACAAATGGCTTATTCTTTGAGTGAGAACCCTACATTTGATATATCTCCCTGGCCACAGAAATATATAAGGTCTGCCAAATCTGTCTATATAAATCCCAGCAATCTTGTATGTTACAAACATAATAGGGTTCCAGACTCAGAATTAAAATTGTGAACTCTCTTAGACGAGGGTTTAAGACCTATAAGTCTGGCACATTATAACATTTGGGAATAAAAAGAAATGACTTTGAGGATAGCATGGTACATTTAATAGTGAAGAAATGTCATGTTTTAAAACCAAAACACATTCTTTTACCAAACGCTAACTTTTTCTTTCTTTATAAAGACTATGGTATCATTTACAGAAAGCTGAAAGGCTCACAACCTCATTGAGAGCTATATAGTAAAACAAATAAACAAATAAACAACAAAAAATAGCAAAGTTGGCAAATGGGATGAATAAACAAGGACTAATAACTCGCATTCATATTTTACTTCAAAGTTTATAAAAGTTTTTTTTTTCATGATAGCTTTTGAAGGGTAATATATATCATCTTGTCCATTTTATATATGAGGACACTGTTAAGGACATAGTTAAGTAAACTACCCAGGGTCAATGAAGAAACCAGGATTTCAAACTTAGGGCTTCTGACGCAGAGTCCATTGCTCCTTATACTACACTACAAAGAGATAGCACCAGAATTGGGAAATGAAGAGGTCTTTAAATTGGTTAATTTTGAGTACACAGTCTCCGGATCATGAGTGAGTGATCTCCCTCCCTTCCTCTCTCTCTCTCTCTGTCTCTCTCTCTGTCTCTCTCTCTGTCTCTCTCTCTCTCTCTCTCTCTCTCTCTCTCTCTCTCCCCCCATCTGTCTCTGTCTCTCTGTCTCTCTCTCTTTCTCTCCCTCTCTCCTTTCCCCCCCTCCCTCCACCCTCCCTCTCTCTGTCTCTGTCTCTCTGTCTCTGTCTCTCACTTTCACTCTCACTCTCCCTACCTCTTACTATCTCTCTGTCACACAATCTCTTTCACTATTTTGTCTCTCATTCTCTCAGACTCTCCAGAATGGTCTTTCAGCATGGGCAGTTCTGTTTATCGTTGCTCTTAATTGCATACTTGAAAAAATATTCTTTGAGACACTAAGTCTAATCATGTCTCTTTTGCAAGTCAGTGTAAGCAATTTCTCTATTCAGTCATTATATTCTTGGCTTATTTCCAGTTGGGCTATTAACAATTTTAATAGTAAGTTTTCCGTCCCAAAGGTCTTCGATATAAATGGTCATGTTTCCTTTTAATAAAAGAAGGCAGAAACAGTGTCTGACCTTCAGAAAAGCTGAGAAGTGGGAGATGCATTATCTTCTCTAAATGAAGCAACCAAAAAGATAACAATATATACCATATGCCCTTATATGGCTGTTTGTAGATAGATAGATAGACAGATAGATAGATAGACACACACACACACATATATGTGTATATATATATATATGTGTATATATATATATACAAATACATATACAAATATTTCTTTAAACTGCTGCAACAGTTTTGTTCCTCTTTTTGAATTAAGTGCCTTCCCAGTTGTAGTATCTACTCATTTTTTCCACCAAATAAATTAAAGACTTTATTTTGAAAGAGGTTACTGGGAATTTTAATCCTTGGATTTTTGTTGGGGAAAAAAAGGCAGGGGTTTCTTGGCAGTAACTTTACATTCTCCAGGTCTTTCAAGGTGCCTTCCTCTCATGACATTGGGTTTCAGGAGGCTTGTATAATGTATTTTGCCCGAGCTTTTTAAGTATGTACTTTATATCAGAGGCCTGAGCATTGGGTTGGTTGAACATACCTTACACTACTTACTGCAGATGTGATGGGGTACATTACTTGAATAAGATATCATTCTTTTGTTCCAGTGCTACATTAGTCCCTTGATTCATATTTCTTCCTTTCTAAACTTGTCTTCTACATGGGTCTCAAGGGTGCTTTCTAGGCAGTACTCTTAATAGCCAGCACACATGTGCTGCTTAGTTCACTAATAATTTACAGAAATGTGTAGCCTGTTAGTATAATAAATTTTAGAAGCACTGTTGACATAAGTTGTTATCATATATTAATGGTTGCATTTTTGATGAATGAGTGTAGAACGTTCCTTTAAAGTTATATGGAACATGTGTTTCTTACTGTGTACATTTTAACTTAATGAATAAAATGCATTCTTCATATCAGAGGAAAAATAAGAGATATTTTTTTAAATGTTGGAAGCTTTTGTTTCTTTTCGGTACCATGTAAGTGTTCATTTTTTCTTATGCAGCAATTCATTCCATGAAAGAATAGTTTTGTTTCATGAATTTGTAAGTAACATTTCTTTCACACAGCCGGAAGACACAATTTTAAAGGGTACACGACGAGGCACATTTTGACACTCAAGATGAAGTGCTAAAAGTTACAAAGTCAGAATATTTTACACTGAAACCCTTGTACGAACTTCATCTTCTTCAAGACTATTTTCACATCGATATCTATCTATACCCGCACGCACATATCTAGCATGCTATAAGTCCTTTGGCAATGTTGTCGTTCAGTGGTTTCAGTTGTGCCCAGCTCTTTTTGATCCCACTTGGGTTTTTCTTGGCAAAGATACTGGAGTAGTTTGCCGTTTCCTTCTCTTGTTTATTTCCGGATGAGGAAACTGAGGCAAGCAAGGCCAAGTGACTCATCCAAGGTCACACAACTAGTACGTGTCTGATTTGAACTCAGGAAATGAAGTCTTCCTGAGTCTAGGCCTGGCACTCTATCCACTGCTCCACCTAGCTGCCCACCCTTTTATTTATAGGTGTGGAAATTAAGGTCCGGAGGTTACATGCTTTGCTCAAGGTCACACAAGTAACAATATTGACACAGTAAGTAACAGAGCAAAGATTCAAACAAAATCCTATTGACTCCAGACCCAGTGCTCATTCCCACTACATTTTGGTTTCAGAAATATTTATGAGATACCTACTGTGTTCCAAAGTTCAATATTAATCCCTGGGGCCAAGGAGTACGAAATGATAGAAAGCATCATTCCTGCCATCAGGGATCCTCAAGTATAGTTGTAAAATATTCATAAAATTAGATGACATCCTATATTAGAGAGATAACTGTGTGTAAGGGAAAGAAGCACGGTAGTTATTTAGTATACTCCTGGCTTGGACACTTACTTTTCTGATGCTGGGCAGGACACTTAAACTCTTGGAGGCTCAATTTCCTCATGTATAAAAATGACTTTAATAATACTAGAATTACCTCTCTCATAAGGTGGTTGGAAGAGTGTGCTTTGTCAACCTCGAAGTGCTATATACAGACTAGGATATTATTTGTTATGGTATAAACTAGAAATAAATACTGATGAATTCTAAACTGATGGAGGGAGAATGAGTATCTTACTGTTGTTGGTACTCAGTCTTGCACTGCGTTTTGAAAAATGTGGCAATCATTAACCAGGTTGATTATTTCATATTCGATCCATTTGCTAATATAATCATTGTAGGATCTTGAGAGAGAGAGAATGCCTTGAGAAAATAGCTTGAGAAAGATTATCATCATATTTTACAGTGATTTTATTGGATGCTCACAGAATGAGAATTTGGCTTATTGGCTTAGTAAATCACAGTCTTCCTATAACGTATTTCAGTAAAGATAACTTCATGAATCAACTAACATAACTCTTTCACCTAAAGCAAAGTAAAATAAAGGAGATTTGTGTAGCCACTTTTATGGTGGGATGGGGAGGTACAGTTTTGAATTATTCCCTTATGATTGGCTTTTTGTCAGCTTCATTCCTATTTCTGCTTTCTTGATACTAGCTTCAGCCTGATTGCATGATAGTAGCATTCAACTGCCTGACAGTGTTAAGATTTTTTTTCCTTTTTTTTCCTCTAGTATTCTCATGCATTACTCTTCTTTTTATGGCACGTAAAGTTAGATTTTTCTTTCTTTTGGGGAGGGTTTTTGTATTGCACAAACTCAGTAATGACCTATGTGTAATTGAGTGTTGATTGTATAAAGCAAATGTGCGACTATTTTCTGTAGAGGTTTGGGTTCATAAAGCATGTCAATAGCCCAGTTATTTCATTAGCAAAGGAAGAATGCAGAAAACTGATAGTTGAGCAAGAACACACTTGCACATTTGTATACATATACATACATATTTATATTGATACAGTCTCCAACCATCAGAGTTTTCTGGATTTATGGATTCTTCTCTAATAAAACACTGTATTACATAAAATTATGTAAAAGCACATATACAAACATGCATACATATATACATATATTACACATACATGTGCATATACAAATGTGTGTATGTATAGTATGAATGTATAATATACACGCATATATATATAAATATATATGTACATATATATTAAGTATTAGCTTCCTCAGAGATAAATCTACAAGGATTAAATAAATAATTTAAGAGAGATCAGAGGCCAAGAGGAAGATATAAATTTTACCTTTTATTCCTGAATATGATGAGGTCACTTGCAGCGACAGGAGTCAGGAATTGCATAGTTTCAGGGCATTAAAAGGCCTTCTAGGCCTTATCAGTTGAAATAGGACAGTCAGGTACTATGACTGTGTAACAATTATGAGTAATTCTGTTTCCTTTCTGTAATTCATATGGATACATTTGTTGATTGCTGAATTGATTGTCAGAGGGAAAACTTTTATAGAATGGGAAAAAAGAAGTTGTTTTCTCTCTCTTTGGAGAGATTCAGTTTGCTGAGTGAATTAAGTATAATTTTTGAAGTTCTAAGTCTATAATTCATGTCATTCATGACCATTTTCACTTATGAGCATTAAAAATATGGAAAGAAGAGATGAGACAACAGAACAACAATTCGAGACTCATGAAGAAGTAAAAAGATTGGGAGAAATAAATATACCATAAGGATGGTTTTCAGTTTTCAATTTTGTGAGGTAACAAAAGAACAAGTCCATTTTAATTTGTTTATTTCCCTACTACAGAATTGCTTTAATTTTTGAAGTTTTGGGAAACCCACCGTAAATTATGAAATGATTATTTAGTTCCTTTGTTCCTTCCTTCCTACCTTGCTCACCTTCTTTGGACATATCATCTGTCCTCTCTCTGAAAGTGAACAGAAGGACCTACAACCAGCCTTTTTAAAAAAATTATTTATTTTTAGTTTTCAACATTCATTTCCACAAGATTTTCAGTTACAAATTTCCTCCCCATCTCTCCCCTCCCCCCCATGCCAAGATGTCATGTATTCTGATTGCCCCTTTCCCCAGTCTGTCCTGCCTTCTATCACCTCCCTCTCCCACTCCACCTGCCTTATATCCTTTCCCCTTATTTTCTTGTAGAGCAAGATAGATTTTTATACCCCTTTGCCTGTATATCTTATCTCCTACTTTCATGTAAAACCAGTTTTAAGTTTTATTTTTAAAACATTGAGTTCCAAATTCTCTCTGTTCTTCCCCCCCACCCTGCCTTGAGAAGGCAAGAGATTTTATATAGGTTATACATGTATCTTATGCAAAACACTTCCATAAGAGTCATGCTGTAAAAAACTAACTATATTTCCCTCCATCCTATCCTTTCCCCCATTTATTCAGTTCTCTTCTTTGACCCTGTCCCTTTTGAAAAGTGTTTGCTTCTGATTGAGTGTGTATATTATTCTTTCCTTAAGCCAAATCTGATGAGAGTAAGATTCACTCATTGCCTTTCACCTTCCCCCTCTTCCGTTCCATTATAACAGCTTTTTCTTGCTTCTTTTATGTGAGATAATTTACCTCATTCTGACTCTCCCTTTTTCTTTCTACGAATATATTTCTGTGTCACCTTTAATTTTATTTTTTAGATATCATCACTTCATATTCAACTCACTCTATGCCCTCTCTCTCTCTCCCCCGCTCTCTCTTTCTCTCTCTCTCTCTCTTTGTCTCTGTCTCTCTCTCTCTCCATATATATGTATCTATGTACATGTATATGTAGAGAGATGTATATGTTTCTATGTATGTATGTATGTACATATGTATGTATGTATGCATGTATGTATGTATATTCCCTTCAACTACTCTAATACTGAGAAAGGTCTCATGAGTTACAAATATTATCTTTCCATGTAGGAATGTAAACAGTTCAAATTTAATAAGTCCCTTATGATTTCTCTTTCCTGATTACCTTTTCATGCTTCTCTTGATTCTTGTGTTTGGAAATCACATTTTCTATTCAGCTCTGATCTTTTCATCAAAAATGCTTGAAAGTCCTTTATTTCATTGAAAATCCATTTTTCCCCTGAAGTATTATACTCAGTTTTGCTGGGTAGGTGATTCTTGGTTTGAATCCTAACTCCTTTGACCTACCTCGGAATATCATATTCCAAGCCCTTTGATCCCTTAATGTAGAAGCTGCTAGATCTTGCATTATCCTGATTATGTTTCCACAATACTCAAATTGTTTCTTTCTGGTTGCTTGCAATATTTCCTCCTTGACCTGGGAACTCTGGAATTTTGCTACAATATTCCTAGGAGTTTTCCTTTTGGGATCTTTTTCAAGAGACAATTGATGGATTCTTTCAATTTTTATTTTACCCTCTATGTCTAGAATATCAGGGCATTTTCCTTGATAATTTCTTGAAAGATGATATCTGGGCTCTTTTTTTGATCATGGCTTTCAGGTAGTCCAATAATTTTTAAATTATCTCTCCTGGATCTCTTTTCCAGGTCAATGGATTTTTCCAATAATATATTTCACATTGTCTTCTATTTTTTTCATTATTTTGGTTCTGTTTGATAATTTCTTTATTTCTCATAAAGTCATTAGCTTCCATTTGCTCCACTCTAATTTTTAAGGCATTGTTTTCTTCGGTGATCTTTTGGACCTCCTTTTCCATTTGGCCAATTCTGTTTTTTGAGGCATTCTTCTCCTTACTGGGTTTTTGAACCTCTTGCCATTTGGGTTAGTCTATTTTTAAGATGTTATTTTCTTCTGTATTTTTGTATCTCTTTTAGCAATCTCTTGACTCATTTTCCATGGTTTTCTTTCATCACTCTTATTTCTTTTCCCAATTTTTCCTCTACTTCTCTTACTTGATTTCCCAAATCCTTTTTGAGCTCTTCCATGGCCTGAGACCAATTCATATTTTCTTGGAGGCTTTGAACATAGGATCTTTGACTTTGTTTTCTTCTTCTGGCTGTGTTTTGATATTCTTTATTACCAAAGTAAGATTCTATGGTCTGTTCTTTACACTGTATGCTCATTTTCCCTGTCAAAATATGACTCTGCTTCCAGGATGAAGAACGCTCTGTTCCAAGATTCAGGGGTTTGGCTCGGCTGTTTTCAGAGCTACTCCTAGGCACCTCTAAATTTTCAGTTCTTCTGAGATGGTATGATCCAAGTAGAGGTGCTTACTGTGCTTTGGTCTGCCTTGGATCTGCTAGGAGGATTCCCTCTCCACAGCCACCACAAACTGTCCCACAGCAGTGCTCCTCCTCACCCCAGGACTGTCAACCAGGACTGCAACCCAGATCCAGGCAGGGCAATGGAAAATAAACTAGCCTCAGCACTAGCAAAGTGATCCCTGCACTCCCATTCTGATCAGCTGCTTGACTCCCCCTACTGTCTGTGGGCCTAGAGCACTTGAAGAAGCAGCCACTGGTGCTGCTGCAGCTGCTGCTGCCCCCTCCACTGCCCCTGGGGCTGGGACCAGATAGTGCCATCCTGTCACCCAGGACCAACAGAGTTTTCCTACTGACTTGCTAAATTATCTTTGGCCTTTGTGGGTTGAGAAGTTAGGAAACTGCCACAGTTCTGTGATTCAGTGGTCTGAGGCCTGCTCCACCAGGTCTTCTCTAGCCTGGTCTGTTCCAATGTGTCTCATGCTGGGCTGTACTCTGCTCCCAGCACGGTGCAATAGACCCTTCCCAGTGACATCCAGGCCATCTTGGGCATCAGGGCAGCTAGATGGTGCAGTAGATAAAGTGCCAGGCCAGGAATGAGGAACACTAATCTTCCTGAGTTCAAATCTAGCCTCAGATACTTACTAGTTGTGTGACACTGTGCATGTCATTTAACCCTGTTTGCCTCAATTTCCTCATCTGTAAAATGATCTGGAGAAGGAAATGGAAAAACACTCTGGTATCTTTGCTAAGGAAAAATACTAACCCCAATTGTGCCGTGAAGAGTCACACATACATACATGCAAACATACACACATGAAAAACATATAGAGTGACTAAATCACCATTATGTACATGCATATACGTATGTATAAATCACTATTGTATATCTATATCCAGTGGTGGGATTTAGGATTCAGCCTGTTTGCACCAGTTTGCTAGAACTTGTACCTAATTTTAGGTTGGGTTCACCAAACTGGTTGTTAGCTGGGAAGGGGCCTGGGAACTGGTTGTTAAGGGGGGTGGCACCTCGGCTCCACTCCCTTGTTAACTCATTTGAATCCCACCACTGTCTATATCTATAATAGTGATTTAATCAGAAGGCAGTGTAGCACAGTGGAGAGTGCTGCATTTAAAGACAAAGGACTCCCCCACTCCCCAAACCTACCTTACTTGAATCATGTCTCTGATACTTACTATTCCTGGGTCTCGGTTAACTTAGCTGCAAAATAAAAGGGTTAGACTAGTCAACTTTTAAAGTCATTTCTACTTCTTAATCTATAATTATATGAGATCAAGTAGATGAAAGTCAAACTTTAAAAATATTTTCATAAGTCTAAGCTAGTCTTTTTAATTCAGAGACTGATAATCATCTTGGGGCTTGTTGTAAAAGTCCATGTTCTTCTTATGTCCCTTCTCAAGCCTTCCTTCTGACCATTTCAGGACTCATTAACACCTCTGTATAAGGGAGAGGAAAGGAGATGAAACTTTAATCAGTTTCCCACTGCATTCTTTATTTTCTTTCTTCTTTTGAAACTTGTTAGCAGATTTAATAATCAGTCTAATTTAGGAGTTACAAAGTAAAGTTGAGATCTTGGATTATTGTACATTTCTGCAATTTGCATTATCATTGATGGTGTTAACCTATCCAGTCAGATATTGACTTACACTAAAAGTCTTTGGTAAAGAGCACTGGATTGGAAACTGGGGGACTAGAGTTCAAATCCCAGCTCTTCCATTTAAAATCTCGGACCTTGGGCAAGTTGCTTAATATCTCTAGGCCTCAGTTCTTCATTGGTAAAATGGGGGTGGGGGGAGGGAAGGTGCTGATTAGAGAGCTTCAAAGTTTCATATCCTGTGAACCTGTGAACTGAGTTTCAGATATATTTTTCAAAAAATACATAATGTTATATCCTCTGACATCTGAGGAAGAGATTTCATCATTTTTTACATATATTTCAGGTAAACCAGTCATGATTGTCACAGAATACATGGAGAATGGATCCTTGGACAGCTTCTTACGAGTATGTACCAGAATCACTAATGAAATGAGGAGCTCCATCAATGTTTTTCTTTAAGATATTCCTTTTAGTGATTTTTCTTATTTTTAAATTTTATTGGTAAAAATCTCATTCTTTTTTTTCTACAGTGTCTCCATAGTTTGTATTGTAATACACTCATTTTAAATTTGACATCTTTATTTATGATCACATTAAAAAAATCTTGAATAGCACGTAAGCATTATTAACTACATTCTATCTGCAGAACAATTGATCTGATGGACTAGAAATTACTATTGTAAATTGGAATCATCTGGGCTAAATTAACAATTTAATATTGTGACATGTCCATCAAGTAACACTAAATAGAGTATTGTCTGATATTTTCCTTGCCCAATACAAATGGTATGAATTATTGGTACTGTTATAGACAACTTCTTACATTGTTCCAAGCTTTAGGTTTTCTGTATTTAAAGGCAAACTTTTGTTGATAGAATCCGAAATATCTTGGCACAAAGCAGTTAAAAGGAGACTATAAAATCATGTCTTCTTTTCCCAGCACCCAAATATTAATGTTTTCAGATTTATTTTCCTCAAAACCAAATCTGAACAACTCCTCCCTCATACTTTGTATGTGCCTCAAGATATACATGAGGTAAAACAATAAATAAGAAACACTGTAGAGACAGGTCATAAATAGCATCCACCTAGAATAGAAATGCTCCTTTAGTTTCTATCTTTATAGTAGTCTCTGCTGCCCATTCATCTCTTAAATGGTTCTGTCCCTTTAACAAATAAGTATGAGCCCTGTATCACACCATTGGAAGGTGACATATTCTCTCTTTACAAGAATATCACTACAGTTAAGCACAAGTGTTAAATTAGCCAGTAAGTGAAATGTGGTTCCAGAAATCAATCTTAACTACCTAAGTATACAAAGCCTGCAAATCCATTCATTCAGTAGATATGTCTTGAACAAACACTATCTTGAAAGTACTGCACTAGGCACTTGCAGGGGATACAAAAATTAATAATCAAGAGTTGCTGTTCTAAAAATGTTTAAAATACACAAATTATATATATATATACATATATATGTGTGTATATATACACACATATGTACATATATATGTGATACTACTCATGTAAAATAATATCATAGAAGAGTCATATACACTATACATATATAGAGCTGCATTTAACTACTGATCGACAAATGCTGAGATAACTAATTTCACAATTTTTCTATGATGCAGAATTTCTGTATATACTTTCATATGCTACTTCTACTGTCAAATAGATGTCAAATACCATAGATTAGCAAGAAGGAAAGAAAACACCGCTAAATGGTAATTGCATTTTCCAAAAAAACCGAACCATGTTCTTACTCCCATGATAAAGTCTATCATGACATATCCATTTGTATGTATACGTGTATGTATGCATTTGTGTTTATGAAGAACCATGTTCTTCAGTTTTAATCAAAAGCAACATGGCAGAATGACATTGGATTTAAAGAACCTAGATTCAAACCCTGCCTCTGGTATCTTGTAACCTATGTGACCTTAGGTAATTTATTTTTCCTCCTAGGTTTACGATTTCTTCCTCTACAATTCAAGAGGGTCAGACTACATGCTCACTATCATCCCTTCCAGCTCTAAATGTAGGAACCTAGGATCTAATCTAACTCCTTCTTCTTACAGATGAGAAAACTGAGGTCAGTGTAGGTAAAATGACTTGCCTGAGTTTTTTCAGGAATCAAGGAAAGTCTTCAGACCCTAAAACTGATGGTTTTTTTATTACTGCGCAGTTTCTTTAGCTTGGGCATAAAGGCATGCAATGAGTACTTTGCAATCCATTGACTTATCCTGTAGCTATTAAATCTTTAAAATGAAGAAATCTTCAAGTTTGCCTGATTGAAATACTTTATACATTAGCATGCAGCTGTAGAAAGGTAATCAAACGTGCTATCCTGGGTATTTTACATTATCTTAGTATATACAAATATATATATATATATATATATATATATACACATACACACATATATATATACATACACACACACATATATATGTGTATGATATATATATATATGTATGTGTGTATGTATCTTAGATACATATAAATTTTTATAGATAGATAGACACAAAATAGATATTTTAGGATATCTGACATACTCACAATATGTTAGAAAAATCCCTCATTTGGAGAACCATAGGTTAGAATCTCAATTCTATTATGATGTGACCATAAGCAAATCACTTCATGTTTCTGTACCTCAGTTTCCTCATATGTAAAATGGGAGAGGGGTTGGACTAGTCTCCAATATCCTTTCCAGAGTTCACATTTTATAATTATCTCATTCTGTGAAAGATATTCTCAAGGTTCCTTTCCAGTTGATCTCTGAACTTTAATGAACGGTTTTGACCTGTAATTGTGTGCACCACATGAAAACAATCAAAGCCCTATTTTGGCACCGAAAGCTGGCAAGAAGAAAGCAGACATGGTTTCATGCTTTTTAAAGGACTTCCTGATTGCATGTAATCACTCTACAACTCTTTTGTTGCTGATGTTTCATTATTGCTGTTAGCCTATGGCATTGAACAGAATGTAAGTGCAATTGGTCTAAAGCAGGCCTACACAGCATATGGCTTGCAGGCAGCTTGAGGCCCACCAAAGGCCACCTGAAGGTGGCCTGCAAAAAATGTAGGGTTACCACTGCTCATTCTCCTGTTTGTCACATGACATGCAGCAACCGACTGTTGTTGGTCTGTCTCTAGTCTAACCTGTCTGCTGCCCAAACCTACTACCAGGTTGTGCAGGTTTGGTCTAAAGGCACCTGATTAAAAGAGTCATTATCCAGCACTAGAACCAGATAATTTTGTGGACAGACTGATACTTATTAATCACATATTTCAAATGTTTCTCAGAAACATGATGCACAGTTTACAGTCATCCAGCTAGTAGGGATGCTTCGAGGGATAGCCTCTGGAATGAAGTATTTATCAGATATGGGCTATGTTCATCGTGACCTCGCTGCCCGCAACATCCTTATCAACAGCAACCTGGTGTGCAAAGTTTCTGATTTTGGCCTCTCGAGAGTTCTAGAGGATGACCCAGAGGCTGCGTATACCACAAGAGTAAGTTGGACTTCTTATCCTTTATTTTTCATGTCATACTGATTCGTACTAAGTCTAAGACATATGCCAATGCAGCCAAATAAGCTTCACCAGACTTTTTTATTTTCCTCTTCTTCAAGGAGTTTATTGTCTTAATAATATGATGGAAAATGAATGGATTTTTTCATAAAATTAATAGACTTTTCCCTTACAAATCTGACTACTGCTGTAACCCAGTTATAATATGCAGGCCCCCTTTTTCCTGAAAACAAACAAGTTAAAGTTTGCAGATTTGAAATTTTCACAATTCCTTAGGTTGCCTTAACATATGATCTGGCTACACAGTGAAGATCTGACAAACAGCAGGAATACCAGGACACTTTATAGATTGTGGAAAGTCAGTATATAAATTCTATTGTTATTTTAGTTTCCTAACTTCTACAATCACAATTTTTTTTCTCCATTGGCAATTGAACAAAAGGCTAATTCTCTTGGTAGACAGTCCCATTTTGATTACCCAACTAAAGACCTCAGTTGTCTCTCATGTCTTTGAAAGTCTGAACTAAAACTTTAAAAATCCTAGTCCTGGATTCAGCTTACTACCCAAGCAGTAGTAGGAGAGACAAGAAAAAATAATTATGCAACATTAACAGATATATTCATAAGAGTGTAATACACCCTATTATATGAATTTAAGTGTTGGCATTCTCAAAGTAGTGGAAGTCATCACATTATTTTCATCATTTTCAGTCACATCGTGAGTTAAATTTACTTTTCTTTACATGAACCTAGATGTTAAAAATGGTTTTATTGTCTTTCAGGCATATTAATATCCTCCTGCTTGCTAGCAAACTTCATTAAGCTGAAAACAAGAGGCAAATTAATATCCAGCAGCCCAATTAAATACAATATAGAACAATGGCCAATAAATCCAGAAGGTTGTACTCCACAAAACTGATTAGATTGGAAAAATTTGACAAAATCTTTACCTAAATATTCCATGCTTTCTTTTCCTTGATCACTAGCAAAATCAGTCAGCCACTATTTTGTAGCACAAAATAATTTATTTAATAACTAACCTAACTAACATGCTACAAAATAATAAATGGAAAGCTGATAGATTTATTTGGCAGGGAGCGTTTTTTATTTCATTCATATCTCATCTACTTTTTAAAGATATTGATAATCCTTCACCATTGGGTGAGCTACTAAAATAGTCCTTGAAAAGTACATATTCACCTGCCCTCCTTATGATACTATCCTTAAAAGTAAAACCTTTCAGTAAAATTAGGTGATTTCAGGTCATTTTCTTAGAATTTTTAAACTTCATCTTGAATTTTCCTTCCTTCTTGAGATCACTTTCTTGTTGATTAAAGGAGTAAGGGTCTCCCATATTCATGGCTAATTAATTTCAACTCCAGGGAACATTAGAAAGGGCTATTCTCCAGGAAATCACTTTGAAACAATAATCTCATTCTGGAACCCCAGCAATATAGAAGCCACTTTGATTTTATTGTCTAACAGAATAATTTGTAGTTGTCATACCACTCTGTCAGAGTTTTTGTGAGAGTAGAAGCAAATACCTAAAGTACTTTAGCCTTAGTAAAGCAAAAGCAATAAAGTACTTTATTGTTCTTGGTATTTTTTATACTTTTTTTGCTAAAGCAAAAATGCATCTCTGTTGGATTTCTTTTTCCCTTTTTTTGAGGGCAAGGGATTCTCAAATACTCCACCAATTCCAAACCCTTGATTTGCATCTATTCAATATGATCAAATGGATATTCAGAGATATTCAATATTAGTAACCCAGGATATTCCTGGAACACTCCCACGGTCCTCATGGAGGCATCAGTGCCTAGTTTAAGAAAGAGTGAAATGTGTCTTGATACTGCATTTAAAAAAAAACAACTAAATTTAGATGTTTTAAAAACTACTTTACTAAACTAACTATTGTTAATGTGAATTTTTTTAAAAAATCTTCCTAAATACAAGGTATAGCCATGAAGTAATGTAGCTTAAAACACACACAGACACACACACACACAGACACACACACACACACACAGACACACACGAGAACATAGGCATGTAACTGGTTGTTGATATCTTTCCTTCATCGTAGTCATCTTGAGAGACCATACACTCATTCCACTGATGCTTTTATTGATCAAACAAATCCTTTGGTGGAGATTTCCTTCAGGCCTAGCTTAGGGGTCACTCAAGGAGATCATTTGCAAGACTTCACAGTCGTACCTTTTTGGAGAGCAGTACCAAATTATTTTACTTAGGTTGGTCACCTACATTAGTCACTAAACTTGACTATGAATTATCTTTGGCTATTTCTAAAAAAAAATATTAATTCTTCTTCATTGAAGGAAAACATTCCAGCATTGATAATGCCTTAAGGAATATGAAGTAGGAACTCAATTGGATGACTGAATTCTGATTCATCAACACTGATCCATCAATAAATCAGTTACAAGACTTTCACAAAATATATCTTAGATATACAGCTAACACTGTTTGTGTGGTATCTTAAAGTCACCAGATTTATAATGAGAATTCTGTATACTGATTTAAATAAATAAAAAACCATTTCCTTAGAGGAAGAGATTCAGGATGAAGAGAACGTGGAATTCAGGGTTTTTGATTAAGTTAGCATGATGGGCATTAAAATGATATAGCACCAAATGCAAGGAAGCTACTGTTAGAAATGTTGCCTTAGCATTACACTGGAGTAGTGGTTTAAAGATTGAAATATAGTTGCTCCAAAGGTGAAATGACTTAGAGCAGTGAGGTGGAACTGTGGATAGAGTGCTGTGCCTGAAGTCTGGAAGATTCATCTTCTTGAGTTCAAATCTGGTCTCAGACACTAGCTGTATGGCTCTGGGCAAGTCCGTTACCCCGACTTGCTTCAGGTTCCTCATTTGTAAAGTGAGCTGGAAAAGGAAATTGCAGACCATTCCAGTGTCCCTCTACATTTTTCGTGGGCCACCTGAAATCCTTCGGTGGGCCACAGATTGTGCAGATGTCCTCTAATTATATTTTCAGTGTCCTGTTTGGTTGAAAAGAATCTATAAAAATCGTGATGGGCACTGTTTGGTGTTTTCTCTTTTTTTTTTAATTAGGAATTTTTGTTTTTCACATATATTCCAGCACATTGTCCCCAACTATAGGCTACTCCCTTCCTAGTTCTCAGTCATACCTTAGATTAGGGATAAGGACTAGACCTCTGGTTTCATTGATAAGCCTTAAAAACTACAGTAATTGAAAGCATTTAAGAAGGTTGCTAGACAATATTTATTTAGCATCTATAGTCAAGGTGCTATATAGTTGGTGCTTGCTAATTATATATTATTTGCAAGGGAATGAAAAACTGCCACTACTGAAATCACTCAATTTATAACCAGCATTGGCTCTTAAAGGATCCATTTCAGTATATAGATGATAGGGATGAGAATAGTGATTTAATTGGTTTAGGAAACTTTTAGTTGGTAGAACTCCCTTTATCAATACAGGTAAACACCATCTCTGCAAATTATGGACTTGGAAAGTTGCCTAGGGAGCTGAGAGATCAATTTATTTGCCCAGGTTCACACAGCCAATAACTATGAGGGGTAGTACTTAAAACCAAGTTTTCCTGGCTTGGAGGAACAACTTTCTATCAGCGGTTCTACATTGCCTCTTGTCAGTAAAACAATGGTGTTGAAGTAGAACAGGTTGTCCCTGAAAGTTATGAAATTTAGGCTTTCATAACATATCTGTAAAGATTCATACATGGTTGCAACATAAACTTGAAAGTCCTTTTTGTTTGTTTATTGTTGTGTTCTTTTTTTTTCATTTGAGATGAGTAGATTCTTTCAGCAGGCAATATTTCTTAGGCTACTTTGTTCTGTTGCTGCAGAGAAAATAAACAAACACGAGAATGCTTTTCTTCCCATTTCAGTTCAAGTGAATTTTAAGGAAAATTTAATGTTTCTGGTTCTCTAACACCAATCTTTTTTTTGGATTCTGATTCATTTTAACTTTATCCCAATATCCTCTGTTAGAACTATTTAATCCTGAAGAATTTTTATAAGACATTCTCTTTGCAGATAGCCTGGCATTATATGTACATGCATTAAATGTGCCTTTGTACATTTATGGATGAGTACATGGGTTTTGTTCCTGAACTGAAACTTTAGAACTCACAGTTTTGAAAAGATGTTAGCTTTCAAGTCTTGGACTTTTAGAGCACAGAGTGTGGGAGAATGAGAGAAAGTTGACAATATTCTGGTTAATTTTCCCTTCAGCAGAATCACAAACATACTGAACACTTTGATGGTAGGGGAAGTTTAGAAATAGATTTCGGTTAATGTGGGGAATTCCCATTGTGAAAATTCTCTACACCAACTACTGATTAGCAAATTAGTCTTAGAAAGAGTTTTATCTGTCCCTGGCCACATAATTATATATGTCTGAGGCAAAACTTAAATCCAGGTCTTCCGTATACTAACATGTGTCCTTTATACACCATGTTCCTCTCAAGAATCATATAATGTTTTTGAATTGGATTAAATCTGATTACATCTGATTCCCAAATTCATTTCATGACCTAATGTGCCACATAATTGGTAATAGAAATAGGGCAAGTTGGGGCAGCTAGGTGGCATAGTGAGTAAAGCACTGGCCCTGGAGTCAAGAGGACCTGAGTTCAAATGAGACCTCAGACACTTAACACACTTACTAGCTGTGTGACCTTGGGCAAGTCACTTAACCCCATTTGCCCTGCCTTCCCCCCTGCAAAAAAAAAAAAAAGTAGGGCAAACTAAAGTCATCTTGAAAGCCTAGTTTATCGATCACTTATGTAGGTATTTGTCAATTCTACTAGTAACTTATTTATTTATGTACTATGTACAGCCAAATGTTGTAATTAAACAAGTGACTTCTCTATTTTATTGTATATATATATTGCCTCTTGCTACAACTAATATAGAGCTAGATCCCAAATGCTATATTTTCAGATGAAAAAGACAATCAAAAAGAAACAATTTTAAGTGGAGGGAGAACACATTTCACAAAGTAAAGTCATTATGATAACTTGAACATGGCAAGACAATTTCATTTTTACCTACTAAAACTTTATCCTCAATTAATTTCCTCCTCTATAAAATGGAGATGATAATGTTTAGTTAATTTCCTTCTCTGCAGTGAATATGAATATCTGTGGTGTCTATCACAAGGCTGGGAAGAATAAAGCCAATAATATGCTCAAAGTAGTATATAAAACTTAAATTGTTATATAAGCATCAACTATTACTATCGTTAAGAAATGAATGATATTTCTGCCAAATTACCAAATATTCTCCTGTCAATTAGAATATATGAAAATAAAAATATGTTGAATTTAGCTCTTAAGTACATGATTCTTGTCTTATAGTAATGCATCAACTCATGGATTATTAGATTAAAAAAATCTCACACTTCAGATTACCAACATTTAATTTTTATAAACACAGCCAAGTCCCAATTGAACAGCTAAGTGCTACACTAGACAGAGCACCAACAAGATTCATCTTACTAAGTTCAAATCTGAACTCAGACACTTACTAGCTGTGTGATCCTGAGCAACTCACTTCACCCTGTTTGCCTTAGTTTCCTCATCTGTAAAATGAGCTAGAGAAGAAAATGGCAAATTGCTCCAGTATTTATACCAAGAAAACCCCAAATGGGGTAATGAAGAGTCAAACGCAATAATAAGGATGATGAGTCCTGTGAAGTAATCTCAGTATATATGAATTTGTTCTTTTTGAAGTTAAGATTATGTACATTATGGTGTTTTGTTATAGCTCAGTGGAAGTGTGCAGTGATAATTTGAATAGTGTCACCACTTTATGGATATCATTATTTTCACTAATCAAAAGTTAGCTACAGTCTAAATACCATAGAATTTTTAAAAATGGGGATGATAATAGTATTCATGCTACTTGTGAGGCTAAATGATATGATTTATGTGAAAAAGAATATTTTAATTCATTTTCCCATGTGGATTATTTGGTCCACACATTTGAATCCCCATGCTTGGCATTCATTTCATAGAATCCTCTTTCAATCCCTAATTTATTTCAAGGCTCAACTTCTGTTCTCTTCCCCATGGGAAGCCTTTCATGTTGTATTCCCCAGTAAACATATAAGGTCCTTGAGAGTAGGGACTTTATCCTTATGTCTTTAAAACACAGCACAGTGCCTTACACATAGTAGGTGCTTTAGATGCTTGCTGAATTGCATTGAATTGAGAGCATTAGGGTAGCCATGACTTTTTCAATATTCTGTACAAACAGGACAATGTCATCTACAAGCAAAACATCTTTTAAGATGCCATTATCTGCAGGGTATCTATCTTCCATTTGGCATCTGCCCAGAGTATTCTCTATGACTCTGGCAAAGACCTTTGCTGAGCACATAACTCCCTATTTTCGGCTTCATTTGAGACTTATAATCACTGTATCATTGAACAAAGCTACATCTGTAGCAGCAGCTATCAACGAATCTTTTATACTCCTCAGATATTCTGTTTTGTTCATTTGAGTCAAATGGTTGTTTTTGTTTTTGTTTTCCCTAATAACCAAAAATAAACATCAGAGTCCAAAACAGACTCTTGACATTCCTGTGTTTCTCAATCTATTGTGTGACTGTGTAGACAACTCTGCTATCAAAACAAAACAAAAAACAACCGAAAAACCTGTTTGTGAAAAACCCCTTCTTTTTCCTTTGATAGTTCTTCATTAAAGTCACATCCACTAACAGTGGGTATCCCCCAAGCCTCTGTCCTGTTCTCTTCTCCTCTATATCATCTTGCTTGGAACTCAGCAGTATCTATGGATTTAATTATTCTATCTATTCAGATGATTCTGAGATAAATACCCAGCCCTAACCTCTTACCTAATCTCTTGTCTCAAATTACCAAATGTTACTTGGGTATTTCAAACTAAATGTCCCATAAGCATCTTGAACTTAACATGTTGCAAGAAAAAAAAAAAAAACCAAACTCATTCTCTTCCCTCTCTTTCAAAATCTTCTTTTTCCTGACTTCCCTATTACTGTCAAGGACTACTCCCATTATCCCAGTTACCAAGACTTATAACCTCAGTGTCATCCATGACTCCTCTCCCACATTCAGTTCATCCATCCAGTTTGTGGCCGAGTCTTGCTATACACAATTCTCTTGTGTATAAAATCACACTGCTCTAGGCTCTTCTGACCTTACACTTGCACTATTACAGTAACCTGTTGGTTATTCTCCCTGCCTCAAGTGTTTCCCTGCTCTTTCCCGCTTTCCCCCAGTGCCTTTCCACTGAGATTACCTCCAGTTTATAATGTGAGTTCATATTACAGACAAATAACACTAATACTAATGAATAGGCATCCAATCTGCTTATCTGATCACTTCCTACCTCCATGAATTTGTATAGTTTATCTTCTTTGTCTGGAAGTGCCATCCTTCACATTTCTGCCTATGAAAATAATTTCCTTTTTTCAAGATGCTTCTCAGATTCCTCTGCTTCCATGAAGCCTTTCATGAGGCATTTTGGGCTTTCCCCTAGCCCAAAATGTCCCCTCCCTCTCTATTTAACTTAGCTTATTCATGTATTACAACAAAGCTACTGGTTTACATGTCTTATCTCACTAATAATTTGTAAATTTCTTGAGGACAGGGACTATATATTTTTATTTCCTTTTGTGTGTGCACCACGCACACACACACACACACACACACACACACACACACACACACCAATAGATGCCTTGGTATGACAAAAGTTTTGGCTAGGCATTCAATTCTAACTCTTCTCCATTCTTGCAAGGTAGTAATTAGTATTTTCTCCTTCCTTTTTCTGTTAGAGGCTGGAGTTTGGCCTGATTCCCCTGGAAAGTCACCCCCTCACCCTATTTCTTTCTCTCAGCTTCTTTCAAGCAGTCATATCCAGCTATGGTGGTTAACATTGTTCTGGCACTAATTCCTCGGATGGAATTGATTCTAATACATAGATATGCATGTTTGTTAAATTAAATAGATTTTTATGGGTCACTCTGGAAGGTGAATGTCCATTATAATATATACATATGCATATATTTGCTTTATGTCTTAGAAAAATATCCTCCAAGTTGCAAACAATTGACTTACCTGGACACTTTCTGAACGCAATGCATTTGTAAATTAGTAAGCTATTTTAAGAATAAAATCTGAAATTTGGATATTTAAAAGGACAGTAACAACAAGAAACATGTTCAGAGCGACCCATGATTTTTACAATTATGCTGTTCTTTTACAATGAAATATACAATGGGGTGTATTACAGAGTGTGTATAATACTTAAAATTTCTAGTTGTTCACATTATATCAGTCCCCAAAAGTTACTGAAAAGTCTTTTTTTTGGTATTTCATTTCCTGAATCAAAATGTGATGACTTATAGTACAAAGAAATAAAAAATTGTCCTACCTTTTAGGAAATCCTATGCATCTCAAGTAATGAGAAGAGTCTTAAAATTCAGGGAGCTTTGTATCTTTGCTGCCTTTGAGCAAATCTCTTTATCTCTAATCCCTTAGGGAATCAATATCTTTTGGATCCATTCTGTGGTCTCTACATTTAAACTACTGGGGATTAGGAAAGATGCCTCCCCAGAGACGTCTTCTTTGGATTCCCCTTCATCTTGCTGTCTACTACATGGGTCATCAGATGAAGTCTAGATTCCCAAAAATTTCTTAAATTTTAGACCTTAGGTGTAACAATCCGATCCTTTTTATTCTCCTTCCAGCAAAGTGGATAGACTATATATTTTCTTAGTGCAAGCTCCAATAATTCAAGTTCTTTAAATACACAATCCAAGACCTGTCATTTTAAGTATGATCTAACAGCTCAAAATTAGGAGGTGTAAGTTTTGGTTAGGAAAAGATTGTTCTAACTCAGTAGAGAGAAAAACACTTTAGGAAATCCCAATAGACATGGAAGAATTATCTCTAAATCACCAAAAATTTCAGCAATTACTTTTTTTTCTTTTAGAAACGATACCTCTTTCCCTTCCCTGCCACCAATCCCTCAACCAAATAGAAGGAATGGAATTCAGTTAGCTTCCTGAAAAATTTAGGCACTTTACTAGTCATACCAGATCTTAAATTGTATTACAAAGCAGCAGTTACCAAAACTACTAGATACTGGCTAAGAAATAGAGGGGTAGATTAGTGTAATAGGTTAGGTACACAAGACACAGTAGTCAATGATTATACTAATCTACTGTTTGATAAACCCAAAGACCCCAGCTTCTTATCCCAGAATTTGACAAAAACTGCTGGGAAAACTGGAAAATAGTATGGCAGAAACTGGACATAAACCAATTCCTGACACTACATACTAAAATAAAGTTCAAATGGGTAATGGATATATGATTTAGATATAAAGTCTGATACTCTAAACAAATTAGGGGAGCAAGGAATAGTTTATCTGTTAGATTTATGGAGAATGGAAGAATTTATGACCAATAAGAGATAGAGAACATTATGAAACGCAAAATGGATAATTTTGATTACATTAAATTGAAAAACTTTTGCACAAACAAAGCCAATGCAACCAAGATTAGGAGGGAAGCAGAAAACTTGCAAAGAATTTTTACAACCAGTGTCTCTGATAAAGGGCTCATTTCTAAAATATCTAGAGAACTGAGTCAAATTTACAAAAATACAAGTCATTCCCCAATTGATAAATAGTCAAAGGGTATGGACAGGCAGTTTTCAGAGGAAGAAATTAAAACTATCTATAGTTGTATGAAAAAAAATGCTCTAAACCACTATTGATTAGATAAATGCAAATCAAAACAACTCTGAGGTACAACATCACATCTTTCAGAATGGCTGACATGGCTAAACATGAAAATGATAAATGTTGGAGAAGATGTGGGAAAATTGAAACACTAATTCATTATTCGTGGAGTTGTGAACTGATCCAACCATTCTGGAGAGCAATTTGGAAATTTGGAACTATGCCCAAAAGGCTATAAAAATGTGCATACCCTTTGACTCAGCAATACCACTTCTAGGGATGCATCCCAAAGAGGTCACGAAACTGGAAAAGTACCCACATGTAAAAAGATATGTAGCATCTCTTTTTGTAGTAGCAAAGAATTGGAAATCAATGGGAAGTCCATTAATTAGGGAATGACTGAACAAGTTGTGGTATATGAATGTAATGGGATACTATTGTGCTGTATAAGATATGATGAACAGGCAGACTTCAGAAAAACTTGTAAAGGCTTGTATGAACTGATGCTGAGTGAAGTGAGCAGAACCAGAAGAATATTTTATATAGTAACTGCCACAGTGTGCAATGACTGACTTTCATAGACTTAGCTTTTCTCAGTAATGCAAGGACCTAAAACAATTCCAAAAGACTAATGATGAAAAATGCCATCTGCATCCCAAAAAAAGAAATACGGAGTCTGAATACAGATTGAAACAGACTGTTTTCTTTTATTTTTGTTGTTTTGTTTTATGTTTCTCTTTCTCATGGTAACTCCCATTTGTTCTAATTCTTCCATATAACATGACTAATATGAAAATATGTTTATTAGGAATGTATATGTGATGAAGTTTTGGGTTGAGGGGTGCTCGAGACCCCAAAATACCAACATGCCAGATACTGCTGATTGAATTCGACTTAAGCCTTCTTAGCCAAAGAAAAACAAAGTTTATTAAAGATTCACCATATTGAGTAGACTCTTAGGAAGCCTGAGCATTTGTGATGCTAGTGTCAGTGGGCCAGATTAATCTGAGCTGAGCTAGATTGAATCTGAGTGCCTTCACGGAGGCAAGATGGAGCTTAAATACAGAAAGATTGTGGGAGGGATTGAGGGGTGGTCAAGTAGTCTGGGGTGACTAAAGGAGGAGTTTAGAGAGGGTCTTGAGGAGGAGTCTAAGGAGGATCTTGATAGGACTGGGGTGACTAGAGGTCAAGACTCCAGGAGTGAGATTAAGGATGGGAAACAGCCAGAAGGCAATCCAGAGGTATCCAGACAATGGAAGGCTAGGCCAGGCTATTTGGGTATGAAAAGCCAGATCATGTGGAAAGATTCAGGGTGGGGCTCAAGGGGGTTCGCACAGTCTAAACACCATCATATGTGGTGCCTGTACCAGATTGCATGCCCTCTTGGGGAGGGGGAAGAGGAGAGGGAGAAAATGTAAAATTATGGAAGTGAATGTTGAAAACTAAAAATAAATAAATTAATGAGAAAATAGGCACTTTAGCCAGATGTTTAATTCTGATCAATCAGATGTATAAAAATGTAATGTCAATCTTTCAGAAACAGTTTTTCTGTGTGATTCCTACACCCACTAAGTACCATGTACTATTCCTAACCAGAATGAGAAAAACTTTAGATTATTTCAGCTAACCTTGGAGTTAAATTTCAGTATTCTTTGGCACCTTCACAAAATCTCCAAAAGCCTTATTAACACAACTTCCGTGTATCATTCTTAACATATTTTGAACTTCCCTATGAAGGAAAAGAGTAAATTAGTAATGCTGTGATTAAATCAAGAAGTGAAAAGGGCTAGAGATCTCAGAAATAGCTGTTTTCCTGAGCTTTTGATCCTAGCAGATAGGAACAAAGCTCATAAATCTAAAGGCTCAAGAGAAAAAGAGACCAAAATTTTTCTTCTCTGATTAAATTTTGTTCTTAAAGAGAAATTGGTATTGGAAGTAATAGACCTTTGGGTTGGCATTGATGTGATTGACAAATTTCTCATTGACAAAATGACAAACAAAATTCTGATTCAAATCTTACTCCATTATGTATAAATTAGTAGTACCTATTTCAGTTCTCTTTTTATTCATACCCCATGTATAGTTCCATACATATACAAATTAAAAAATGAATTATGAGAACCTTGTATATATACCTTAGTAGGTACCATCTCAGATAATTGTTTAGCTATACAATATATCTATTTTCATGAGAATGATGTACAAAAGTCTATAAAGCAGTTTAAAAATAAACTTATTTACATTACTATTTATTGAAATCCTAGAAGTCATTTTTCCCACCTAAAATGAAGTGAAACGAGATTTAACATCTCAGCCTATCTATAAGGACTGTTTTTTTTAAAAATAAACTATAACCATACTAAAATATATATATATATACATATATACTATATATACATATATACTATAATATATATAAAGTATACTAAAATTATAAAACTATACTCTCAAAAACTATAAGCTACCACTAGTGATAGCAGATAATATTTTCTTGGCCTTATCAAAGATGTTTTTCTATCAATCTATTAAAGTATCTGTTTTATAGTAAAAAAAAAAAAAAAAAAAAAAAAGATCTCATTCTCAGAGACCTCCATTCAAGCATGAAATGAAGTTTCTGTGCCTTAATATACATGCCCAGTAACATAAGAAGGATTTTTTGTAGGATGGGGGGAGAGGGGATGAAAATATGTGTGTGTATGTGTATATGTGTGTATTCACAATTAATAGTAAAATTATGTATAGGTCTACAGTGAATTATAAGAGAACTTGACAGGTTTCTGTATGTTTAATTTATTTACATTTGATATAGTCAGATTAACAGTTTCTCAGAATGAAGGAGAGATGAATGTGTATATATATATATATATATATATATATCAATTAAAATATATAGATCAGCTTCTTTTATGACTTATTTTTCAGCTATACAATTTTGTCCTCAAGGACTCATATCCAACTTCTGTCATGTTACTGAAATTTAAATTTGCATAACACTGAATAATGTTATCCCTTGAGGTTATTTTGACGTTAATGTCTTTATAAATAAAATTATTAAATTGAAAGCTAATTCACAGAGCTACAGGAAGTTTCATTAGCATGGTATCTGACATTTCACATAGAAGGATTTCACAAATTAATAATTAATTGCATATTTTTTTCCATACATTCTAGAAGACATAAAATGGTTGTTGAACTCTCTCAATTTACCTTGACCCTCATGGGGAATTGGTTCTTTCTCATTTAAAAATTGCAGAGACAGACTTGGGTATTTTCATTCTATGCCAACTCCCAGCAAAAGGAATTACAGGAGTTGGTAGTGAAGAACTCCAATGAGTTTCATTTTGCATAAGCAAAAGCTGAGGAACATAATAGAATCCTTGGGAACACATCTAAACTGAATGGATTGACTTATATTTACACCCTCTCAGAATTTTCCCTCCAGGAAAAGTTGTCCCTGATCTAACCCAGACCCACAGTTTCTAGGACTATGTGACTTCATAAGAGACTGAAGGGAGTTGCAGAGACCAAGAAAACATCACAGACAAAAATTAATGAAAATTAATGATAGACTACAAGCCCGCTATCCCAGGTGGTGCAGGCACATCATTACTCTTATAAGGGTTGGGAAAACCTCATCTTGAGACAAGTATATATTCAGATTCATATGTGTGCATGTGTATGCCTATATGTATACACATGTCTATATGTGTAGAGAGAGATGTGTGTGTATATATATACATATGTATATACATATAGGAAGAAAATATGTATTACCAATATTTTTAAATCATTGCATTTCTTGTTTAGCTTCAAAACAAATTTTTTGAGAAAAAGCAAGACTATAGACAGTCTACGTATTAAGATCATGTTAACCATGTCATTTCATTTTGTAGAAAGTTTGGGGGTAGTTGTCATTGGAATGAGATCATCCCTTAGCAGATAAATATGAAACAAACATTCTCAGTCAACTTAAGCAATGTCTTCCATATACAAAATGGTCAAGGATTTCCTTCCATAACCATTTGTTAGGTGTTTTGTGCAGTTATCTACAGAGATATCAGATGGCTCTTCCTTTGTTATCAAAACACTTGATTTAAAAAGAGAGATTAAAAATAAAGAATAACACAGTTTTAAAATTATTACATTAATAATTAATACTATAGACAATGTTATATTAATAAGTAATATATTAAAATACTCAGAATTCTTAAAAATGAAATTATTCCTCTCAGAGTAGAATCTGTATGGGCTCTTTATTTTCAGATTTGTTCAAAAATTGTGCTCATTAGGGAGGTATTAAATAACCCTGAAATGAGCATTTCCAAATAATTGTGAATATCTTAGTTCATTGTAAAGTTTTTTTTTTTAAATTCTTAATTTTTGAGTCCCAGTTGTCATGGCTCTAGAATTCAGATAAAGAATGATTTGCTTCAAGTAATCCTCTTTTGCTGAAAAAACTCAAGCTTTGTTTTCAGGGTTTTCCAAGATTTCTTTATTATCTGTAATAAAAATAAATGTATACATCTGCAACTACAAAGGGAAAAGACAACACAACTCACATTTGTGTTTACATAATACTGTAATTTGTTATATAATCCATATGTATATACATATAGATATATGTGTGTACATACATAAAGTGGAGTTTGCCATTAATAACCAATTACCTACCAGCCAATAAGCATTTGCTAAGTGCTTACTATATTCTAGGTATTATGCTAAAGTACTGTGGATTTTTAAGAATATACTGTTCATGACCTCAAGGTATTTACATTCTGTTTCAGGAGATAAAATATTATACGAATATATACAAATATATCTTCAAAAATCAATGCAGAGTAATGTTGTCCCCCTTCCCCAAGGGAGGAGAGGGGAGACACTGCTACTTAGGGGAGTCAGGAAAGGTTTGGTGTACAAAGTGGTTTTTGAGGTGAATTTTGAGGGAAACAGAAGACTCTAAGAGGTAAAAATGAAGAAAATGCCTTCCTGGAACAGGGGTGAGGCAGAGCAAGGGTACCAGGATAGAAGACAGAGCGTTTTATGTTTGGAACACCAAGAAGGCAATTTTAACTCCATGTAGAGGACTGGAAAGGCAGGCTGGAGCCAGTTTATAAAGGATTTCAAATGCTAGACGGAGGAATTAACCAGCAAAAATGTCCTCAGGTAAATCACAACCTAACCCAGCCTTTTTTCTACTAGGTAACATGATAGGTGGGATTAGATAATCTCTAAGATCCTTTCCATTAAATCATTTTTCACTCTGTGCATACGTGAGGTTGATAATATTGAATCACTCTTAGTGGAAAAGCCCTTTTATTTATTTTACAGAAATAATAATGGATTATATTGAACCATCCTTGTGTTCTCACACCATGCCTTTTATGACACACATTTACAAAACAACTGACTCACTGTGAGTAATACAGCAGATACACATGGAAAAGAATGAACCCAATTGCTCTAGATAGATAAACCCTAGTGCTTGGCACATAGTAGGTACTTAATAAATGCTTATTGAATGGTAACCAATTATTTTTTTTCCTTGACTATAGTGTTAGAATTAAGTTAGCGAGGTTCAAACCTATCCAAAAATGTGATTGTGTCTGCCTGGAGTTTAATGAATAACAGGTTTTAATTTAAGATTAAAGATCACCCTACAAGGTTTCAGCAAGCTATTCAACAAACACAAATCATATTTATTAAATCCTTGCACTAAACCAAGAGAGAGAAAAAAATCACAATTCACAAATCTTTCTGAAGTATTTGTTATTTTATGCTGCTTTGTCATGTGGGTGAACATTTGGTAAGGTCTTTTTTTTTCTCTGAAATTAAGTAAATATATTTATGTACAGATATCAGAACTTACCTATGCAAACTATATTTGTCCTGGTATGGAAGAAAGCAGCCTTAGAAAGGACAAGTAAGGGTTATCTGAAAGCACATTTCTGCCTAAAGAGGAGAAAAGGCCCAATTTGCACACACAAGCTCAGGTGATGCAGTGGAGAGAGCGCTAGGCTTCCTGAGTTCGAATCCAGCCTCATACACTTACTATCTGTGTGACCCTGGGAAAGCTATTTAACCTTGTTTGCCTCAATTTCATCATCTGTCAAATGAACTAGAGAAGGAAATGGCAAACCCCTTCGTTATCTTTCCTGGGTTGGCCACAATTTAAATAACTGAATAATGACAACAACAAAGTCCAGAGAGTGAGACTTTGCCGAAACACTTGATTTGTCACTGCTCCAGTGTGCCGTTCGCGTTTTCCTCCTTATCATTTGTGGACTCATTCAGTCCTGCTAGTGGTCTGTGTGTTCCATAAAAGCAGGGACTCTGCCTTATCTATCCCTAGTACTACATTGGGCCCTAGAGGAAGTACTTTACTTGACTGACTGGCTTGCTGTCCTATTACTTGCCTACCCCCCTCCAAGGATCCCTCCCCTATCCTCCCATTCCCATAAATCTAAACACCCTTCTATACCCCCCTTTTATCTCTTCATTCTCCCCTCTAAAAATCCCTCCCTTGTCCTCTTCCCCCTTCCCTATGCCCCTACCATTTTATTTTTTCTAAATTTGGAAAACTTTTATACTCTTGTAATATATGTATATTATCACCTCTTAAACCCATTGCAAAGTAAATTAGGTTACCAGAACCAGCAGCCCTCATCCTCATCCCCATTTAATTCCTCTGTATCCTTTCTTCTTCTTGTACCTCATTTGTATAAAATAATTACTCTTTTTAGCTGTTCCTAAATGGTTTGCCTTTTGAATTCATGTCATAGTCAGGTTTACCCCACTCTTTCTTATGAGCTCACCAATTGTTAATAATAATCTTAGACATACATTTTACATATATAAAAGGCAAGCAGTCTGCCTTTATGAATCACTTATAATCAGTCTTTGGTATGTTCCCTATGTTTCTCTTGGTTCTTGTATGTCAAATCCTCTATCAAGTTGAAGATTTCTTTAACAAAGTCTTCAAAGTCTGAGAGTTTAACAAATGTCCATTTTTTTCATTCAGAATAATACTTAACTTTGCAGGGTATTATATTTTTGACTGGAGCACCAGTTCTTTTGCTCTTTGATGTACTGTGTTCCAAGACCAGCAGTCCTTTAATGTCTGGGCTGCTAGGTCTTGTGTAATTCTAATTGTGGTACCATCATATTTAAATTGTTTTAATCTTGACACTTTTAATATTTTATCCTTGAACTGGGGTTTCAGAATTTGACTATCATATTCCTATAATTTTTCCTCATAGGATCTCTGTTAAGTCGTGATCGATGGATTTCTTTTCCAATGCTTCAGGACAATTTTCTTTAATTATTTCTTGTATTATTGTAGCAAGATTCTTTTTTTTAATCATAACTTTCAGTTAGTTCGATTATTTTTATATTTTCTTCATCTATTCCCCAAATCTGTTGTTTTTCTTATGTTTCACTTTATCTTTTATTTTTTTTTCATTATTCATATTTTGTTTAATTATTTCTTAATCCCTTATAATTTCACTGGCTCCACTTTACCCAGTTCTAATTTTCAAGGAGTCATTTTCCTCCTTAAGATAGTTTTACTATCTTAGTTTTTCCTCCATCTCTGTCATTTGATTTTTAAATTCTTTTTAAAGATTTCCTATGAATTCTTTTTGGGCACATGACCATTTGACATTACCCTTTGGGGATTTCTTTACTTCAGTATCCTCTTCTGAAGATGAACCCCTGTCATCTCTAGTCCGTAATAGCTTTCTATGGTTGGGTTCTTTCTTCTGTGGCTGTGCATTTTTTGTAGTAATAGCTTGATTTTTATAATCACCTCTAGTCCTGGGGTATGGGAAATGATGCCTCTTGCCCCAGATCTTCAGTTCTCCCCTCTAGCCTAGAACCAAAGCCAAACCTCCAACCTCCTGTAAGTACCCAGAGCCAGAGGCTTTCTGCCCCACTGCTTTTGCACTCACCAGGCCTATGGTGGTTCCTTCTTGCCACCACTGCTCTTTGTAGTGAAGCTAGGTCTGGCTTTCCTTGTTAGCAAAGGTTCC